>NC_081415.1:66148188-66248188 GCF_030272615.1 Cryptomeria japonica | reverse complement strand
TATCATTGAACTTGATGAAGCTTTTTGTTGGTTTGAACTTCGCAAACGGTTGTTGAACACTCCCTCCTTATCACTCGAAGCCATAGGAGTAGATTGTTCCATTTGACTCACAGCTAGTTGATAATTATGGAGTGTTGTGCACAATTGTGGAAAGGAAGTAAACTTAGACAAAAGAAGCTTTTCTCTTATATCTTTTTGTAAATTAGAAATAAAAATTCTTTGAATATCATTATCAGGTACATGAAAAGAAATATGGGCACACAAATGCTTATATCTACCAATGAAATCAGTCACTTTTTCTTTAACACCTTGTTTACAATGCATTAAATTGGTCAAAGTGATTTTAGGATGAATGTTGTTTTGAAATTGTTGGATGAAAGCATTTGCTAGTTGTTGAAAATAAGTGATAGAATAAGAAGGCAAAGAGCAATACCATTGTAAAGCCTTATCTCTTAATGTTCTTATAAACAATTTTGCAAGCAATCTTTGATCATAAGCAAAATCAGTACACAAGGTTTGAAATGTTTGACATGCGTAAGAGGATCACATTTTCCATTATAGAGTTCCAATTGAGGGATCTCAACATGTTTAGGTGGCACAACTTTAACAATATCAAGAGAAAGTGGGCTTGCAACATCAAAGGTGGGCACACTAAAATTGGATTGACTCATAGAAGCAATTTGTTGTTGTAAGGAAGACACAGTTTGAGCAAGATTGTTAATTGTCGCTTCGGTAGAAGAATTGATGTTAGACATAGGTGACTGAGAAGGTGGTGTGATGTTCTTGAAAGAAGGCATGGACTGAGAATAAGGTGGTGGGACATTATGATAAGTAGGCATAGGTGATGATTGGGTAGGAAAAGGGACACTTAAAGGAGGAATAAAGTTGTTGAAGGAATTTCCCCCTTATGTCACACTGATTTGTTGAGGAATAGTAGGAATACTTATGGAAGACATAGGTAAAGATGGAGGATTAAATCAAGAAGAGGGATCTCCCCCATGACCAATGGTTGTAGGAATGACATTTTGAGTTGATGTAGCCATGATGTTAAAGGTGAAAGTAGGAATACTAGTCATAAGAGTAGTCAAAGGAATTGAAGGATTGACTTGTGTTGGAGGTTGTGAATAACCTAGGGTTTTGGTACAACTCTTGATAGTCATGACATTAGAATCAACAATATGGGCAATGCCACTCAATATATCAATTACATTCTTATCACTTTGAATCATGTGTTTAAGGCCTTGAATTAATGGAAGAGCTTCACTATTAAGGTATTCTTGCGACATCCATTGTTGAAAGTTATCAAATTGATTGGCCAATGTGGAAAGTTGATCTATAGAAACCCTAGTTAAAGCTTCTTCTTGATCATGGGATTCATCCGTGGGGTGAATAGGCACATGATTAGGATGGGAAGAATTAGCATGATCATGAAGAAGTAACCCAAATTAGGCTCCATCTCCTCAGTAATTAAACCTTGGGAAGCCTTAATTCTAATGCTTCGTCTAACGAGGATAGGATGGGTAGGACTAATAGTGGTAAAACTCATGCACTAGAGGAAAAATTTGAATTTTGAATTTTGGAACAAAGCTTACAAAATTGATTAATGCAAAATTTAAGAACATAATGATTACACAATTTGAACTTTGTTCGGGGAAGAGGATGACACAATTTCCAAAAATGAAAGAAAATTTAAAATTTAAAATTAGGGCCAAGGGAATACCACTTAATTTTAAAATCAGAATTTTTAAAATCAGGGCATACTATAATTAACCTCTTAACCTTAAAATTTTTCTTGAAATTTAAAATGTTGAATTTTGTAGGTATTTTCGAATCTAGAGGGATCAAAAATCGATAAAATCAGCCAATCTTCTGGATTTAAGCTATTAAATACAATCATAACAGTCTCCTGAACTATCGAGAAAAAAGACGAGAATCATGGCCGGAACGTACATGGTCCAACCAACTTTTTTCAAAATTTTCAGGGATGAATATTACGATGATTTCAAAGCTAACCCCAAAAAATTAACGAATTTTATGACCTCTAGATGGGTGAAATGAATGCACAAATGTAAAAATAGGACCCTATTAGGGTTTTGAAGAAAAAAAGGAATTGAATAGCAATTTTGAAAAAGTTCAAACCTAATGGATAAGGACACCTTGGAAAATGTTTAGAAATCTGAATGTAAATGAAATTGATTTGAAATTTGCACAAAATGCAATTAAATTTGAAAATGAGGGTTTTATGACCTAACCACTTAATTTTAAAATTTGAATTTTGGGAAAAAGGGGGGAAATTGAAATTTTGAATTGTAGAAATGAAGACAAATCTGAGAACAATAGGAAATCTGAAAATTAAATGGAAATCCAATTTTTGCACAAGTTCAAGATGATTTTTGAAAATTAGGGTTTTAACAAGTAACCTCTTAATTTTATAAATTTGATTTGTAAATTGAACAAGACAATGAGGAAATTGAATTTGATAAACAAGACAATTTTCAGATCTAAGATAACCACAAGCAATTATTACAAATCACAAGTTCAATTTTTAATTTGAAAAACTAGAGTTTTTAATGATTTAACCACTAAGTTTGCAGAAAATTTAAACTTGCAAATGAAAAATATGCAATTTTGTTCAAAGGACAACATGCAAGACGTCGGGTTCACCAAAATGTAATGTTGGTGAAATGTGCATGAGATATCAAGAGGAAAACTACCCTTTCCTTCTAAGGAGATATGAGAGTTTCACTATTGATTACCCTTCAAACACTTTTCACCTAGTTACATTGGAAGAGGAGAAGAGAATTCACAAGATTCAACCTTCAAAGATGAAGATTGAATTCTGAATGAAGTGGGAATGATAAGTTGATCCCCTCTTCCTTATTTGAAATGGAAATGAATTGACTAAATTATGTAGTGCAAAAGTGACAAAGAATTGATTATAACTTAAGATCAGAATATGGGATGAAGATGTGCACCTGGATCTTACAGTAATATGTCGAGATGAAGTTGCCCTGTGAATTTGAGGAAAAGTTTCCCAGACCGTGGCAGGAACGTACACGGTCCTCCAAAAAATCCTTGAAACAAAAAGGGTTTTTTCGCCTCTACAAATGGAGCCTGAATCCGAAAGTACAATTGCGCACCTGCAACCTACACACAAAAAAGAGAGGAAAATGGGTTGGGGTTACGGGTTTGCCTTTAGGTCAAACCCTAGTTTTGGAATTAACCAAGTAATGAAAGAAAGTACTTGCAAGTAGATGTAAATGAAAGACTGAATTGTAAATTACCTCAAGGGAGGTTGTGGTAGCAATGATGATAGAAATGCTTGTGTGGAATTGAATGTTGGAATCAATCTCCTCTTCAATGGTTGAATCCTTGACTTGAATGCAACACCTAGCCTTGAAGGGAGACTTGAGAATTCTCAATGCTGGAAAAGAATGCTTGAATTATCTTGAATGCTCGATCACTTATGCAACATGACCTTATCGAAATTCCCCCTTATGCAAATGAGAGGACAAATTCCCCTTGAATACATGTTACTGGATTTGATTTTCGTCATAGGCCGACATTGGGGGAGTTTCCCGCCCAATGCACAACCCACAATGCATGCTCAAGAAATGTCCTACCCCAAAATAGGGCAGGGACAAGGGTGCCACACTCCTTTGCTAGGGGGGACAGTGGCGCCACGCCCCTGTCCTACCCCTTTCTTCAGGGCAGAGTGCGGACGAGGTGGTGCGGAGGCCAAGGAAGAAGCAGATTCTGAAGGTTGAGCAATCTTTGGTCTCTGATCAGGCTAAAGGATTTGATCTTGCATGCGTGAGGACCCTAATGCAATCGAAAATTGCTAGGGTTGTAATTTTATGACACTATATATATATATATATATATATATATATATATGCACACACACACACACATATACATATGTATATATACATATATACACACATGCTATGTAATTAATATGAGTTTACTTCATTTTACTAATTTATAAGAAATTGGATATGCTCTCATGATAATGATGCAAGGAATTTGATATACAAGTTATTGTTGGAAATAAAAAATTTTAATCTTCAACATGTTGAAATCATTGTTTACATAATAAGGAGATTTTTATCAGCATAATTGAAAAAAAAAATACAAAATTTAGAGTGAAACTACAACCATAACATTTCTATAATATCAAGAAAGATTCATGGTAGTCTTGCATTCATATTTATACATATATTGGTATAAATGTATACATGTGTTAATGCATAGCTACATATTATGAGTCAAATTTACATGCTTTGTTCAACAATAATTTATGATTTTTAAAGGCTTCTAGTATGACAATAAATACACATTAGCCAAACATATAAATTGCTCAAAACTTAAAACACTTTTCTTCAAAAACTATCAAGTTTTTTTTTTCCAAAATGGAGCATATGAGTTTGAAGGAGGTGTGTGGTGTTTTGATAATAGGCAAGCTTGTTTTCTTGCTTCGATTTCTAAATAAAATTACTATTTCCCAATTTTTGTTTTTTTAATTGTTTTCATTTTAAAATAAAACATAACATTAATGAAAATAAGCACATTCATGATCATATATATCTTATATATCATTATCTTATATTTTATATATATTTACACACACACACACACACACACACACACACATTTTTAGTATTTTAAAACTTACAATAAAATGAGTTTTAAAGTTTTATCATTTTTCAACTAATAACAATAACAACATTATCAGTCAAGAAATACAATCATTCAATTTTCTAACTAATTGATTTTTAAAAGACAAGAGAAGCATAATCATCATTTGAACATAATACACAATTAATTTATGTAACCATGATAACACAATGAATAACGTAACTATTCAAATGCAAGATGTATGCAAATATGTGTGTGTGTGTGTGTGTGTGTGTGTGTGTGTGTGTGTGTGTGTGTGTGTGTGTGTGTGTGTGTGTGCATCAGATTCCCATCATGACAACCCTTTCCATTGGTTAGGACATCTCTACCTCGGTCATGTTCTCATATTTTACGTGTTCCTACACATATTCACTCACATTTATGTTAATACATTAGTCCATATAAAACCATAATCAAAATCAAAATACTTGCAACGTATAAACATTCATCCTTATTTTATTTTATTTCATGCATCATCTAATTGTCATTCACACGTATTCATTTGTGCAACAATCAACAACATATTTTAAGTATCAATCTAGTCTTATCTAAGTATATAATTATTAAAGAAAACAAAAGGTTGAAATGTGACATCTCCCCCACTAGGAAGAATAATCGTCCCAATCTCTTATTACACACACTAATGCAAACAAAAGTGTCATGGCACTACAAATAAAAGTATCATGTTTTCAAATGAGGAAAAGATATGTCTATATCCTCTGCATTTTCCCATTTGGCACTATCCACGAAATATTAGTCCCACTAGACCTTATAGTACACTATATCTTTGATGTGTAATTTAATATTACGTTATTCGAGTGGTCTCCTCCATCACCACTCCTAGATCTTATACCTATAATTCATTTCATTCAAGTATGTGAGTGGCATCAAGATGATATGGCTTAAGCATAGACACATAAAACCCTTTGTGGATTTCGGCAAGAGTAGGTGGTAGAACAACTCCGTATGAAACCAAGTTGATCAATTCCAACAGATCAAAATGCCCATAAACTTAGGAGCTAGTTTGGATGATTTTTCAAATGTTATGAAACTCTTATGTGGTTTGAGCCTTGAAATAACCTAGTCTCTAGCTAAAAATTTATTGAAAGTTCTATTTTTATCAACATAACTCTTTTATCGATCTACAATTTCTTTAAATCTGTTCTTAATCAATCTCATTTGATCTTCCATTTCGCTAAGCATTTCTGGACCAATTACAATTATCCGAATTGATAGGTGTGTGACACTTTGCTCATGAAGAGCTTCAAATGGTAGCATCCCCAAAGATGCATGGAAAGATTCATTATTTGAAAACTCCACCAATGGAAGATACTCCTCCCACTTATACTACTGATCCATACAATATATTTTGAGAAAATCTACAACTACCTGATTCACCCTTTTTATCTATCCATCTATTTTTGGGTGGCATGTTGAACTGAAATTCAATTTTGTCCCCAAAGATGCATTCAATGTTGTCCAAAATGTGGAAGTCATGCAAGTATCTCGATTTGATATGACTGTCTCAAGTACTCCATGCAAACAAAACATCTCTTGGACAAAGTTCTTCATTAAGGTAAAAAATCATCCTTAAGATTCCCCAAACTGAAGTGTGATACCTTGGTAAACTTATCCACAACTACCAATATAACATCGTGTCTAGTCATTGATATTGACAACCCTTGAATGGAGTTCATACTAATCACTTATCAATTATACTTAGAATGCTATTTGGGTACAAAAGCTCTATCAAATGTACATGATTAGCCTTGACTTGTTGATATTCAAAGTATTGAGCCACAAATTCAATCACATCCTTCATGAGTCCTGGCAAAAAATGTAAAGATCTTATTTTTGCTACCATCTTAATTACTCCAAGGTTCCCTAAATAAGGTGCACTATGAATTTCTTCAAGGACTAACTTTATTAAGTCCTTTGATTCCAAAATGTACATTCTTCCTTGACATCTTTGTAATCCATTTGATTCAAACACATATCCCATCAAAACAATGTTATAATGGGGTCTTCTTTAAGGATTGCTTTACTCTAAAATAGTGATCATCTCCTTGTATATTTTGAATCACTTGTCTCAAATTAGACCTTGTAGTGCCATAGTTTCTATATGTCTTCTATGACTAAGAGCATCAACCACTTTCTTTTACTTTTCCTTGATATACTCAAATCTAAAGTCATATTTATTAATAAATTCTAGCCATCTCCTTTGTTGGGTATTGAGATTGGAATGTGTAAAGATGTACTCGAGTCCTAGATGATCTATCTTTAATTCAAATGGCTTTTCCCAAGAGATAGTGTCTCCATATCTAAAGTGCACAAACTATGATTGTCAACTCTAAGTCATGCAGTCGATAATTCAGCTCATACTGCTTCTATTAACTTGACTCAAAAGCCACCACTTGTCCATTCTACATTAGAACTCCTCCTACACCTTCTCCTAATGTCGCATTGAATATTACCACAAATTACCCATTAGGATCCAATATAGTCAAGATTAGAGTTGTAGAGAAATTTTGCTTTAGAAATTAGAAAGCTTGTTCAAACTTTTTCAATCCTATAATAACCCACCAAAATTGATCCAACAAAAATTGAGTATATTTTTTTTTTTTCCTTTATTATGTTTTATTCAATTGCATACTCTGGGCATCCATCCAATTAGGATTAGGCATTCATCCATTCGGGATGAGCTTCTAACCATACCGGTTAGTGGCAATTGTCCATACGGGACGTAAATTCCATCTATCCAATACGGGATAGGCATCTACCCATACGGGGTAGGCATCCATCCAAACGGGATAGGAGATGCTCTGGCCAGAGACTTAGACTCATCGGGACCATTCGGGTCCTGAGCCACTCACTAAGTACTACACTCTTCTAACAAGAATGCACCAAGGTCGTCGTCCTTAGGAGTAATTAAAAATAATACAAGCTTGAATTCCGCCTCGGAATTTGGCTTAAAGCCTCGGGAAGTCAAGCGAATCCATACGGGATTCCTTCCGAGTATGCATTGAATTAAATTTGATTATCTTATCTTTCAATTAGGATTCTTACTCAACCAAGCCTAGACCCCAGCCACGAACACCTGAGTATGAGGGACAACTCCATCCCAAGACTGCCTACATACCCGCTTCGGCACGGGATCAAGGCGTAAAATATGTAGTTCTATTTTCTAATCTATGGTTTGATGTAAACTGATTTGTGGGTACGCAACCCTTTCTAGGGTCAATGTCCCAGACAGTTTCTCTGCGGTTGCTACCCATGATGGTAGCACTTAAGCGAAGGCTCAAGATGGCCTATTGCTTGTGGCCTAAACAAAATAACTAGACCCTAATACTTGTCATGAGCGTCACCCAATTGCAAATCACCAATATCCCTTCAAGATGAAATAAATAAATAAGGAAAATAAACTTCATGAGGGTATTTAACTTGACCATCCTTAAAAGGGGGTTTACTATGGTGTATCTCAACGGATGTGAAAATCATTTAAAAGTTATCTTATTAAATTATCGATCCAAGGGGGATTACCCGCCCCTTAGATTTTAACTTCCAAATGTCCCTTATTACTCCCCGACGATTTATAGGGACGATGCCACAGACGTCGTTAATGCAGCTTTATTAGGCGTTAAGTGCAGTAGTTCAACACGACGGCATTACCCGTAAGCGTGACCCAGAGGCACCATATATACCGAACGCTGCTAGTTTTGGTTTTCCAACTTCCTTGTTTAGTTTTCTAACTACGAATAACAAAAATGAAAGCGTAAATAATTGAAGTAACTACTTGAAGTGTAATTTGCATAACAATGAAACTTGCATAATAGTAATTGCATGAAAGATATAATTATTCTATAAATAATTCGCATGCTATGAACCATTAATAAAAGCAATTAATCTATGAGAAATTTGCATGACGTAAGAAGATTTAACGAGTCCAAAATAACGATTAAATTTAAGCATTTGTATTAATGTAAGTTAATCTCTAAAGACCAATCAAGTGTCCCAACGATTCTTAATGGGTTGAGTAACTTAATTTTAAAAGAATATAGTCTACAATTTTAAAACTTACTAAGGCAATTTAATTATGAACTTGCTACATATTAGCCCAATTTTTTTTCTAAGTCGAAATACGATATCTTAAAGCTTACACTAAAAAGAATTCAATATTTCCTAAATGCCATTTCTATCAAACTAAAAAAAAATTTAAGTAATTAATTTATATATATATATAAAAAAAGACCCCAATTTAAAATTTCAAATTACAAATTAGAAAGGGGAAAAAAAACCTTTAATTAAATAACTTATTTTTGCTTTGGGTAGCGAGTAGGGTGCGGGGTGGGGACCACGGGTCCCATCACCCCTGCGGCCCTGCATGCGCAGGTCCGCAGAGATGAGGGGACCCGCGGGCCCCTCCGTACCCTGCGACGGTTACAATGTAACCGTCCATGCACACTGCCGCCTTTTTACGTAAAACGCCGTGCGTTACGGAGTTCAAGGGAAATTTAAAGTTCGAAATGATTTTTTTTTGGTTATTTATATATATATATATATGTATATGTATATAAATATATATGTTCTTATATATAATATTATTATTATTATTTTTTTATACAGGAGTATTGCATTTTTAAATTATTGAAAAACACTCAGAGCAGGGTAGATAACAGGTCTGATAGAAATAATAATAATCACAGATTAAGTACAATGAAGCAGTAACCAGAGAGGTTCTTCTTCTCCCTTTTTCTTTCATTTCTTTTTTTCTTTACACAGGGAGGTCTGTTCACAGAGAAGAGAGATGATTTATTTATACACACAGGGAGATCTGTTCACAGAGAAAAGAGAAAATTGTTTGTACACACAGGGAGATCTATTTACAGAGAAAAGAGAAAATTTGCTTGCACACACAGGGAGATCTATTCACAGAAAAAAAAAAAAAAAAAAGAGATAATTTATTTGTGCACACAGGGAAAAAAACTCTCACAAAGGGAAAATGTTAAACGTATTCCTACACAGGATTTAGATAACCAGAAAATGAGAATTTTTAGAGAGATTGATTACAGCAAGATCCTTTCAAATACACAGTTCAGACTTTAAATCAATAACCAGAGAAAAGAATATTCCAATGATTTAATCTGGATGAATCTAATTCTTATCAAAATTTTGAAATGAATGGATCTAATTTTTATCAAAAATAATCTGAAAACAATGAATCTAATTTTCATCAAATGACTCTATTCTCCTAAACCATTTAATCTACTTCTTATCAAAACTGAAACTAATTTCTTATCAAGAATCTAAAACAAATGAATCTCATTCTCATCAATAATTTAATCTACTTCTTATCAAAATCTAAAACTAATTTTTATCAAAAATCTGAAACAATGAATCTCATTCTCATCAAACAATTTAATCTACTTTTTATCAAACAATTTAATCTACTTCTTATAAAAAACTGAGACTGATTCTTATCAAAATCTGAAACAAATGAATCTCCTTCTCATCAAATGATTCTAATTTCCTAAATAATTTAATCAAATCTAATCTACAACAAGAATAAGATGCACGAAACTAAGTTTGAAAGAACCTGGGTGCTTGAAAATGGTGTAGAGTCTTCCTTGATCCTCCAAATTTGAAGAGAAGTCCTCCCAACAAAATCTTAGCTGAAAATGAAAATTGACTACAAAGGAAAATTTTACTTGCAGAATTTCTTATGGAATAGTCAACCACTCATTTTGAAACTTGTACCTCTTTTATAAAAGAAATTTCAAATTCCCACTACCTAATTTTTAATTGAAAAAAAAAAAGAGATTCTCTCCTAATTTGGCCTCCATGCAAATTGATTAGGCTTAGTGGGAGGAGTTACATGCAAGGGTGGTGGAGAAGCCTCTAGAAGCTTCTTATTCCTCCTACAACATGTGCCTTAATTTGGGTGAGGGAAATTAAATAACCAATTAAAAATATATATATATTTTCCATGTGTGTGTGTGGTTTATTATTTTTATTCCCTTACAATATTCATTCAATAGTTTATCCAAAGAAATATAATAGAGTTTTGTATTTAAATCAAAAGGTGATAAAGGAGGGTTGTGACAAATCCACTCAAATATTTTCATTCTATTTTAGTGGAGTGATTGGTGCAACAATTCTAGAAACCCCTACTACAAACTTCCTATATTATCTTGAAATTCCCATATAGCTTCAGACTTCAGACACATTTTGTAATGTAGGCCACTCCATGAATGCCTTAATTTTCTCAGGATCTACAATCCCTTTTGTTAAAATGATATGGCCTAGATAATGCATAACTCATGCAAGGATGACCCATTTAGGATCTCTTAAATTGGTTATAGTTGATGGAACACAAGTGGGGCATAAAATGCCAACATCTATGGTGACTTATATCAGATGATTGTCTAATAATAATAGGAGAATATTGAAGCCTTAGCAATCCATTAGGAATTAAATTGAAAAATGGAACAACAATTGGCTTGGAGTAAAACAAAAATAACTTAGCCTAAACTAAACAACAAAGAAAGTATTGTTGTTAGGGAGGCATGAAATTTACATTTTCATGGAAAGGAGGGGAGAAAATGTATCCATAATATATCAATACAATAAAGCATCAAGGAAGCTAGAAAATTTTTAATATATATATTTTAAACAAGATCAATAGATCTGCTCAATCCAAGGAACTTGGTGTATACTGATAGAGTCGCCCAAATTTGATTGTAGAGTAAATAAGTGCTTGTATGTTGTCTAATGGTCACAATTGCTAAAAATTGCACCAATCTTGTTAGCAAAATGAAGTACGGCTCATTAAACCTATCCCACAAAGTGTGCCAAAAACTATTTTCATGGCTAGTGGGAAAAAATTGAACTACTTAAACTAGTAGATTTTTCTATAGATTTGTTATGGTGTTGAAGAACTACCCCATCATTGAATTGGTACACAAGACCTAGCTATAATTAAGACCAATTTTGGATTCTTTCACTTAATACCAACTCCTACTAGTGAATATATCACCACCCTATCCAAGTGAGCACATGTGAATAGATTCTAAAGGGAAAACAAACACAATTCAAGACAATGTAGAGGTTTAAAACCCTGAATTTCTAGATGAAAATTGTCCATGCAATTCTAAACTCTTACAAAGCATGGTTCATTTCCCAATATGTCAAAGTCTCACTATTACAAATTTGATAGCATAATTTTGAGTTGGATTATAGAACATGCATTATAATAGAACATTTTATTAATTCACATAGGGCTAAGCACATCCTCCCTCTCTACCAATTTTAGTATATGCTTTAATACTTTATCTAGACTCAACTCATTTATCTAGCTTAATTTGATATTGGTTATAATATTACATTGATTAGCCTCAAATATTTTTTGAGGGTTTATTTTTAATTTAATAGCCCAAAAGCGATAAAAAGACCAAGCAAGGGTACAAACCCCAAACAAACAAAGTCAGACAGGCCAAACAAACCTGTGAAACTTGCAACAACCCAACCCAACTCAAGAGTGGGGAGAAACACCCAAATCTTGATAAAGTGGGGGAGGGGGGTTGGGAAAGGGAGGCAAATTTTCCCTTCCTCTTGCGACAAGCAATCGTCCAGGCAACATTGTCATTAAGAACATTCAAAGAAAAATCAGGCGAGGAGGAACCCACAAAGTCACTGCCAAACTGTCGTTGCGGCACAACAACAGACTGTTGTTGTAGAACAACAACAAGAGGGGAATCGCCAGGAGAAGAGTGAAGTTGTGGAGCAACTGTAACAAATGTAGCAGCCAAAGGGGCGGAAGAGTCCATGGCAGAAGTAACATTAGCAAAGGCTTCATCAGCAGTAAGAGGCACCTCATCTCGGGAGGAGACAACATCCTCCAAAGAGGAGTCGACAAAAGCAGACTCATAAGCATTAACCGTCGAGTGATCTTCAATAGCATCCTTCCACCAAGTAGCAACACCTCTACAGTGGGAGAGAGAATAGTCTGAAGCTAAGTGACTTGTTGAGAAGCACCTTCGACTCCTACTCTTCATTGTTTAGTTGAATGTTAAGCTTATAATTATTGGTATATTTTAATGAATTTTATAAACCAACTTAACCTAAACTATTACCCTCAACACTCACCACTCCTTTTAATAATAAAACGTCAAAATATTTTTACATTAAATAAATCCCTCTATCAAAATATTAATATAATTATTAAAATCAAATCTTATTAAAAATAAAAAATTTCTTTTTTCTATTATTTTTAAAAATAAATTCTTCGATATGAGAAATTCATTCACCATTTATTTCATAATGTCAAACAAGAAAAAGAATACTCGAAAATTATAGATTTAAAGACATAACAAGACTCATTTAGATAGCGATTTTTATGATGACCAACATACACATATACATATAATTGTAGTTATCTTATTTCTTTAAAATGATAAAGAGTGATTGACTTTTTTTCCAAAACAAATAACAAAGTGTGGATGTAAAAAATGCATGATTGGTGGATATCATTGTCCATATATTTCAACTTCATTGAATAAAATAAACGCACATGGAAGATATTATATTAAATTATTATAAAATTTAGGTATTCACGCCCCTCAAGTAAAATTTGCAAGAATTTCCAAGTGTTCTAAATTGCTTTGAATGTTTGAAAGTCTTTTTTTTTTTAAACTTCTTTCCATGGTTGCAATTCTTTCCTTGTTAATAAAAAAATGTTAAAATATGTCCTCCATGCAAAAATTGTGGCACATAACAATCATGACGTGTGCAAAAAGATATGAGAGATTATAAATGCATGACATTTTTGACTTAGTCCTCTGGAGGAAAACAGATGCTCCAAAGTTGTATGGAGTTAGGTTCACTCATATATATAGAGAGAGATAAATATATAGATATATATTAAATTTATTATTTTAAATTATGTATTTAGTTTTCGTCTTATTTTCATATATGTCTATTTTAGATATTTATTGTATCTTTTGATCTAATATATTTATTTATGAATTTATTTTTTATATAATTATTAATCATTGAATCTAATCATTTCATTATTCAAGATTATTTTTGTGATTTCAAAGTTGATTTTGTAATCAACAATTCGATTAGGTGTTTTTCAAAATTCAAATTTGGTCAACTAGGACCCCTTATTTTTCCACCTTGAACTAAATAAACACATGTTTTGTACAATTTGTTATTTTTTATGATTATTCAATAGTATATAAGTGTATTCTTTTATCATCTTCCAAGCATTGGCTCTTAATCTAGAGTATTAAAAAACAATCAATACTGAAACATCTGAGTTTAGTGTGCTTGAAAGAGTAATGAATTTGCATATATCAGATTAGGGCCCTTGCATATTGTCTTTCAATTGTTATATACAATTTTGGGGGTAGACCTAGGATAATTTTTCTCTTTGTAACAAAATCATAACCCTTCCAAGGTATTTCTAAATACTACCATGCTCGTAGGCATAGAAAAGGTAGAAGAAATAGAGGCACGCTATGTAAGTAAACAATAAAATTACCAATGTGCACAAGAATGAATTTGAACTCAAGGACTAGTCTAAATCATGAACTTGTCTCGTACTTACAACTTATCGTCTAGTAAAGTACAAAGTCAACACACCATATGAAGTATACATATATACATGCATATACATACATGTGTGTGTGTGTGTGTGGTCCTTTGTTTAATGCTAAAATCTTTTTTTTTAAATAGAGTTAATGGGCCTTAATAATTATTCAAAGAGGCTTCAAAATATGATCTTATTATTGATTGATATTCGAACCTTTATTATTGCTACACACTCTTCCATCATAGGGGTAAGTACTTTTATCCTCATTATTTTCTTAAAATAGAAAATATGCTTAGCTAAGCTCTCAATCACTACCTTTCATTTGTTAATCTAGATTGATTTGAGCTTTATTTTTATGCATTTGTTTGGATTAACTTGAATTAACCTTAAAGAAGTGATATTTATCCTTTTATTTGGTTAATTAAATTGATCCTACATGGCCTAGTTTACTTCTAGCGTTTCTTCTTCATATTAGGGCCTTTCAAATCTACCATTTTTTTATATTTACGTATCATTTTAAGACTAATTTTTTTTAATTTTTTCTTACTTCATTACTTTTAATTGATTTACCTTGTACTATTAGGATTTTTTAGTTTCTTCATGAAATTGATTTCACCAACCTTGCCCACCTTTAACCAGCACATTAAGATTTTACTTTCAAAATTGATATATTACTAATATTTATTATTTTGCAATCTAAACATATAATGTTGGGCTTTCTTTTTGTTGGCAAAATATTAAATATGCACCTTCGTATAGTAAGATTCACTAACCAACAAGCCTAATACAAGTGTAAACAAATTATGCCCATATAATGAAATCAAGACACAAATTCATTTGATAACATAATGTCATATAAAATGTCACTTTAAGAATAAGAGTGGGAGAAGAATAGAAGAAGAAGATACAAAAGAAAAGAGACACTAATATGCATGGTAAAAACCCTCTCAAGTAGAAAACCCCACCCTTCAAAGTACACAATTAATGTATAATCAAGAACAACACATAGTAGTTACAATACATGTTTAGATTCTTACCTTGACATGGAGAACAATATCCTACTTATCTAAAGGAAATATAGTAACATAACCCTACAATCAAAAAACCCCAATGCCTCCATCTCAAGCATTGGAAAAAAAGAATCAAGTACGACTAGAAAACCACTCAAAGGCATTCCCATGGGTTTAAACAAGGTCTTAAAATACCATGGTAAGAATTCTCATAACCCACAACCCATTTTGACTCATTATTTGTCATTAACCTCAATAGGATATGCTATATAACCTATCATAATAAGAATCATAAGTGGGTTAAGGTTCCTCATCCACTTTATAACCTCACACGGTCTTGCTCTAACATTCATCATAAGACCTATCATAAGCCTTACATCATATAATTTTTTTTGGCATTAGATGATATTACAACTTCTCACACACATTCCAAGAGTTGACATGTGAGCAAAAGTGTCACCTCAAAGTAGGATTTTTAATTTTGCAACTAAGGATAAAATAATTGATAAATAAAAATTAAACATTATGAAATTGCAAGGTATATGACAGAGCTAATCCCAACAATTTTTACATATTTTTATATCATGAATCGCTCACAAATTCTTTTCTATGAGAAATTCATTCACTATTTATGTCATAATACCAAACAATAAAAAGAATACTAGAAAATTATAATTTTTAAGATATAACAATACCCTTATTTAAATAGCTATTTTTATGATGACCAACTATATTCTAAAAATTGAAATTAATAATGAATGTGTAAGATATCTTCCAATGAAATTGTAGTTATCTCATTACTTTAAAAACTATTGTGTCATCTTCTTTCTTTATTATTTGATGACCTTTTTCCAAACAAATAGCAAAGCGTGGATGTACCTAGTTATTAAAGTTATTAATTAAAGCAAGGTTGATGTGAAAAATGCATGAGTTGTGGATATTGATGTTCATATAATTCAACTTCATTGAATTATTTATAAAAATTAGGTTTTCAACTCCCTCAAGGAAATTTTCAAGGAGTTCAAAAAACAACAATATTTGATTGGGTGTTCTAAATTGCTTTCAATGTATGAAAGTTTGTTTTTTGAAATTGCTTTTAATGCTTGCAATTATTTTCTTGTTTATAATAAAATATTTTAAAACATCTCCTTCATGTAAAATTTGTGGCACATAATAATAATGACGTGCAAAAAGACATTAGAAATTGTGGTGAGGCACGAGATTATAGATGCATGACATTCTTGACTTAGTCCTCTCAAGGAAAACGAATGCTCCAAATATATATATATATATAATTTATTAATTATTTAATTTTCGTCTTATTTTTATATGTCTATTTTAGATGTATATTGTAATTTTATATTTAATATATTTATTTATAAATTTATTTTTATATAGTTATTAATTATTAAATCTGATTATTTCATTATTCAAGATTATTTTTGTGATTGCAAAGTTGATTATGTAATCAAGGATTTGATTATATGCTTTCAGGAATTCAAATTTGATCAACTAGGTCGCCTTATTTTTCGACCTTGAACTAATTAAACACATGTTTGGTACAATTGGATTTAATTTTATTCATATATCATCCTCGAAGCATTAGCTCTTGTAGACACATAAATCTGTCCACTTAATTAAATAGATATTTTTTATATTTATTTAATTATTTTACAAACATTCATCTATTAATTAAATTCACATTTAATTAATTCACTTAGCTTATACTCTTCTATTTAATTAAATGAATTTTATAATTTATTTAATTGTATTCACTAGATGTATTCTAACTATTAGTTAAATAAATAAGCCTATTTATTTAATTAATCATATCCCCCTTCTTCTCATTTAAATAAATTAATAAATTAAGATTTATTTAAATAAATTCACATGCACATTTAAATAAATGAGTATTTATTTAAATCTCCACCCACTTGCATTTTTCTAAAAAGACAAGTTGCACACACATTTAAATGAATGAATATTTATTTAAATCCCCACCCGCTTGCATTTTCCTAAAAAGGCAAGTTGCACACACATTTAAATAAATGAATTCCCACCCACTTGCATTTTCCTAAAAAGGCAAGTTGCACACACGTTTAAATAAATGAATATTTATTTAAATCCCCACCCAAGTGCATTCTCAACAATATTTTGAATAAATAAATTATTTATTTAAAATCCCCATTATCCTCACCCACTCGCATTCTCCTACAATGCCCACTTGCTCACTAATTTCTTCTAAACCCTTCTAAATTAGCCTAATCACTTCCTAATGTGTTTCACGTCTCTAAAATTGAGGTTAAGGGAGTGGTCACCTTTCAAGCATTTGTTGCTCTTACAAAGTCTTCTCCCCTTCAACACACTAACCCACATGGGCTTGTCCCCTTGACCATTGGTAAACCTTGCATAAGAATTTACCCATTGAATAATAGCTTTACCATTGGATAAAGTCTTTATCCAATAACTCAACCACATGAGGTTACCCTCATGTCCCCTCAAGCATTAAATGCTTGTTCCCTCTCTTCTCAAGCCTTCTAATGATGCCACTTGTCACCATGGCATTGGTGGAAGTTGCAAACATGGATTGAGGATCAAGCCCTGCTCATGCAATCCTAGCCCTTGCTAAGCCAAATCAATCTTAACCATCCAATTGCCCATTTTCCCTATAAAAGGAACCCTCGTCTTCAAGCAAAAGAGGAAGAATTTTAGCATAGTTATTATAGAGAAATAGAGCTTTCTCATTTAGCATTTCATAGTAATACTATCTCTTGCACTTGAATAGCTATAGTTCATTTGCAACCACTTCCATCCTCCATTTGACATCCATAGCTATGTGCTAAAACTGAGAGTCATATTCAAGTAAGTTTTGGATCTTGGAAAGGAGAAGAACAAGGGAGAGAAAACAAGGCAAGTAATGAGAGCATCTTGAGGGGGTCTTTCTTCCTCCTTTTACATCCCAAGCTTCTATTTCTTGTCTTTATTCTCTTTTGGTATGCTTGTTTTGATTTTAAAGTTCATTGTATGCTTATTTGGTTGAAAGCCAACTTTAACCTTGAACTTGTTTGTTGTGTCCATTTTGACAAGCATCAACTCTTAATCTACTACATTGAAAAGGAAATCAAGAGAGAAACATTTGAATTCGGTGCACTTGAAAGAGTTGTGAATTTGTATATATCATCTTAGGGCCCTTACCTATTATCTTTGAATCTTAATGGACAATTTTGGGGGTAGTCCTAGGAGAATTTTTCTCCTTGTGACAAAATGACAACTCCTCCAAGGTATTTATAAATACTACCATGTTCATAGCCATAGAAAAGGTGGAAGAATTAGAGGCACACTATGTAAGAAAAAAAATACCAATTCGCAAAAGAATGAATTTGAGCTCAAGGACTAGTCCAGACCATGAATGTATATATCTGTGTGTGTGTGTGTGTGTGTGTGTGTGTGTGTGTGTGTGTGTGTGTGTGTGTGTGTGTGTGTGTGTGTGTGTGTGTGTGTGTGTGTGTGTGTGTGTGTGTGTGTGTGTGTGTGTGTGTGTGTGTGCGTTTGTGTGTGTGTGTGTGTGTATTTCTTATATTATAATAATTACAAAATGAATGCCAAAATTCTTTTAAAATTCATATATTGATATATAATAGGAATCAGCCATGTTTTTGTTTATGTCATGTATTGTGATAAATTACAAGAAGTTGTTTCCCTCTATGAATTAGGCAACACTTTTCACAAATTTTATGAATAGAAGCACAAGTTTTCATATTTGTGGTCCTTTATTTAATTCTAATATATATAAGATGAAAGTTGGATTTTTCATAGAAGGATGGGGCACATCAAATTTGACAATATTATCAAAATAAGCAATATGTGGGCAATAAGAGATATGTCGAGAATCTCAAAACCTTCAAACACCATTTGTGATCATTGTCGACATGGGAATCAAACAAGAGTCCCCTTCAAATCAAAGGATTATTCAGCATCCAAGCTATTGGAACTCATCCATATAGACCTTTGTTGACCAACTCGAACAAAAAGTATTTAAGATGAAAGTTACTTTATGTTGTTAATTGATGATTACTCTAGATTTACTAGGGTCACTTTTTGAAAAAGAAATGTGAAAACTATAAAAGTTCAAAATACTTTTAAGGATTTAGTAGAAAACAAGAGTAGATTAAAGATTAAATTCCTAAGATCATATAGAGGAGGTGAGCTCACCTCAAAATAATTTAAGTTTTGTGAAAGACATGGGATTAGAAGGCACTTCTCAGCTACAAGAACCCCACAACAAAATGGAGTTGTAGAAAGAAAAATCGGACAAACAAAGAGATGTCAAGGACAATGCTTAATGACTAAATGAGTCCAAATTGTCTGATTCTTTTTGGAGAGAATTAGTGCATACAACAATTTATATTTTAAATAGAGCACAAATCAGAGTTCGTCATGATAAGACTCCATATAAACTTTGGAATAGTAGGTGTGCCACAGTTAAGTACTTTAAAATATTTGGTACCAGGTGCTACATAAGGAGAAATGAAGAAAACTTGCGGAAGTTTGATACTAGAGCCAATGAAGGAATACTTCTTGGCTATTCCTAAAGAAGCAAAACTTTCAATTGCTACAATAATAGGTTACACAAAATAATTGAAAACAAAAATATTTGTATAGATGATAACATACATCATAAAGAAATAACTCAAGAAGTTGATGAAGATGAAGAGAGTTGCAAAGAAGTTGAAAATGAGAAATCTACAACACCAACAAAGGCACCCAAAACAGCTTCAAGGTTTGTTCAAAGAAATCATTGAGAAGACATAGTTATTGGTGACATGGATACAAAAATTTAGACAAGGAGAAGATTAGCCACTACACCAGGACATAAGTTTTTTCTTTCAAAAATTGAATCCAAATATTTTGTGGAAGCTAGAAAAGACACACATTGGATAAGTGCGATGGAAGAAGAGTTAAACCAAATAGAATAAAATGAAACTTGGGAAGTTGTCCCAAGACCCAAGTACAAAATGTAATTAGTACCAAATGGATTTTCAAAAATAAACTAAATGAAGGTGGTCAAGTGGTAAATAATAAAGCAAGGTTGGTATGTAAATTATATGCACAAGTAGAAGGGGTTGCTTTTGAAGAAACATTTGCCCAAGTTGCAATACTAGAGGCCATAAGGATGTTCCTAACATTTGCTTGTCATAAAAACTTCAAAGTTTACCAAATGGATGTCAAATCAGCATTTCTCAATGAACATCTAGAAGAGGAGGTTTATATTGAACAATTTGAAGGATTCATCTTGTTAGAGAACAAAGATAATGTATGCAAACTCAAGAAGGCCCTTTATGGATTAAAGAAAACTCCTACAGCTTGGTACTCTAGATTGGATAAATACTTGCAAGATCGAGGATTCAAAAAGGTGTAGCAAACAAAAATCTCTCGATTGTTGTGGTATATGTAGATGATATCATCTTTGGAGGTAGTAAGAATAGAATGCATTAAGAATCTACTCAAAAGATGCAAATAAAGTTTGAAATCTTCTTGTTGGGTGAACTTCTTTCTTCCTAGGAATACACGTCTCTCGATTTAGAAAAGGAATCTTTATTTTCCAAACCAAATACACTAAAGAGATGTTAAAAAAATTTAGAATGGGGGAATGAAATCCTACAAGTACACAAATTGTCATAAGGTGTAAGTTAAGTAGGGATGATGGTTTGAAGCAAACCAAACTCTCTATATATCTATGATAGGAAGTTTTCTTTATATGATAGCCTCAAGGATAGATAATATGCAGGAAGTTGGGATGGTAGAAAGGTTTCAAACTACTCCTAAAGAGACACATGTACAAGCGGTGAAGAGAATCTTCAAATACTTGAAAGAAACCTCAGATGTTGGCTTATGGTACCCAAGAGTTGAAGGCTTCACCTAAAGAGCATATACAAATGCTAACTAGGCAAATAGTTTAGATAATAGAAAGAGTACTAGTGGTAGTGCATTCTTCTTGGGCAACATTCTTGTTTCATGGTTTAGCAAGAAACAAGCTTCAATTTCTCTATCCATTATTGAAGAAGAATACATAGTGGCAACTCCATGTTCTACTCAAGTTCTTTAGATGTCGCAAACTCTGAAAAATATCAAAGTGGAGTATGATCAATCGATATCTATATTTTGTAATAATATAAGTTTCATTAATATATTTAAGAATCCAGTGATGAACTCAAGAACTAAACACATTCCCATCAAATACTATTTCTTGAGGGAACAAGTTGCAAAACAACAAGTGAAAATTGAATATGTTACTACTAAAGAACAGGTGGCAGATATATTTACAAAGCATCTTCCCATTTGAAGGGACTTGAATTTCTTAGACAAAAGTTAGGAGTTCTACCCTATCCTTACAAGGAGAACAATACATAAAGGGGAGCTTTTCATTGCGTTATCTTACAGCTTTATGGAAACCTTTGCTATTGATGTCAAAGGGAGAGGAGATGAGCAAGGGGGAGCATTGTATAATCAAGATCATTTCCTTGAGAGACTATCATCAATGACAAAGGGGGAGATTATCGATAAATTGTCATTGTTGTTATGATGCTTTGATGTCTAAGATGTTTGAAGACATATGACTATGCTAGTTGATTCTACTGATGTCCAAGACAAATAGCCATAAAGGTCGATATAAAGGTCAATATATATTAAGAATTCCTATAATATGTAATAAATAAAACAATTTAGTCAAAATAATTCCTCAATAAGTACACAACAATTATCAATAAAATTCAAATCCTTATAAAGCAGTGATGGAAAATAAAATAAAATAAAGAATGTTATGCAGCGATCTTATTATAGCAATTATGCCACAACCCTCCTTTATCACTTTTTGATTTGATACAATTCTATTATATATTTTTTGGTTGAGCTATTGAAAATGATTGAATAAAAATTATAAAAGAATAAATAATGGACCCACATTCACACTTGGAGAATATAATTTAAATAGGCATTATTTAATTATTATTTTTCCCATTCCCAATTATGGCACATGTTGTAGGAGAAATTAGAAGCTTCTAGAGGAATCTTCAATACCTTGCATGTAACTCCCCCACTAGGATATTAATCAATTTTGCATGGGTCCAATATTGGAAAAGAATCTCATTCTTAATTAATTACTCTAGATAGTGGAATTAAGGGATTTTTCCTATATATTGTATGCAAGTTTTCAAAAGAGGGAGTTGGTTATTCTTTGAAGAAAGTTTTCTCAAATAGTTGTTTTAGTAGTCATATTTTCATTTGGAAGAATAGTTAAGGTTGTTTTGAAGAAATTTTTCCAAGCTTGCAAGGAAGGATCAAGGGAGGCTAGTTGAAGAATTCAGAGGGGATTCTACATCAAGTTGCAAGTATCTAGGTTCTTTTTTTTTATTTATTTGAATCATGCATCTTGTTCTTGCTGTGAATTAGATTAATAAAATCTTGTTTCAATTTCTTGTTGAGAATTAGATTTCTTGTTTCAATTTCTTGCTGTGAATTAGATTAATAAAATCTTGTTTCAATTTCTTGCTGAGAATTAGATTTCTTGTTTCAATTTCTTGCTATGAATTAGATTAATGAAATCTTGTTTTAGATACTTGCTGTGAATTAGATTAGATAAATAAAATCTTGATCAAATTCTTGTTGTGAATTAGATTAAAGAAATAAAATCTTGTTTCAAACTCAAAATCTTTTATCTTTGTAAATAATTTCTTTCTCTATGCATATAATCATTGTATTAAGAAATCTCGCTACGTGATATAGTATTTCAAGTAGGAATTCTTCTCGGATTTATTGTATAAATTCCCTATGGAAATATTATCTTGTTATCTATTTATTTTCAAAAATCTCTCTCTGTGAATATCAATTTCCTGGAAATCTCTTCAAACATTTTATTATCTCATAAGACAGATTTGTTGAATATGATCTCTGTGAAATAAAAAAATTATACATGTACCTATCTCTGAGGAGATTTAGCTTTGTGTTGTATTGTTGCCTCGAATTCAAGCACAGTGTATTTCCTTGGGCTCCTGTGAGATCATCTGAAATAACTTCCTCTATTATCTTCCATGCCTGTGAATAAATTCTTATTCTTATTTTTATAATAACTTTATTTTTATATCATTAAATAAACTGGAATGAAAACATATATATATATATATATATATATATATATATATATATATATATATATATATATATATATATATATATATATATATATATATATATATATATATATATTCAAAAGATGGTAATAAACAATAAGTTAAAGTAAAGTCTTTATGCACGAAGTGTTATCGGGCAGCATGTAGGGGGAGGCGGTGTTAATGTAACCGTCGGGGAGGTGGTACCCTCCACTTCCCCCTGCGGTCACTGTTACGGCAGTGGCCGCATCTTTTTTTCATTATATATATATATATATATATAATTTGCAATTTAGGAATTGTTATTACTTTCTTTAGTATAAATTTTAAGTTAGTAAACTAAACTTAGAAAAATTTATAAATAATTGGGATCATTGTGTAGTAAATTCGTAATTGTAAATTAAAGTATATAATTGGAATCTCTCAATCTATTTGAGATTTATTGGGTTACTTAGTTGGCATTTTAGATTCATTATAAGTAATTAATTTATATTATTATGATTTGATCCAAAATTTGGCTATGCCTAAACTAATTGCTATTTTTGGAACCTGTGACTCTATAATTAATTATTCCCATGGTAGGAATAAAACATTACTTAATCTTACATGTAAGTTGCACTATTCTTGCATCATGCAAATTACTTATACATTAATTGCATTTATTGATGTTTTCATCATCTGCATGCAAGTTACACGTTTTTAATTATCAATATGCGAGTTTCGTAATTGTCATTATTGTGTAAGTTAGATTTCAAGTTTGAAATATTAAATAGTTTAGTTGTAGAAAGATGGTATTTTTTTATCAAGTGGTACATGAATGCCATCGAGGTAGTTATTTCAATTAATTAAACTTTGCAATGTCTAATTATATACATTCATTTCATAATTGTTTTCAAGCATGATGTTTTTCATAGCTTCTTAGTTAGAAAACTAAATAAAGGAAGTCAAAAAACCAAAACCTAGCAGCGTTCGATATATACAGTGCCTTTGGGTCACACTTACGGGTAATGTCGTCGTGTTGAACTACTACACTTAACGCCTAATAAAGTTGCATCAACGACGTCTGTGGCATCGTCCCCATAAATCATCAGGGAGTAATAAGGGACACTTGGAAGTTTAAATCCAAGGGGCGGGTAATCCCCCTTGGATCGATAATTTAATAAGATAGTCCTTAAATGATTTTTACATCCGCTGAGTTAAACCGTAGTAAACCCCCTTTAGGGTTGATTGAGTGAAATGCTTTTGTGAAATTGATTTAATCTTGAAGAGATGTCGACGATTGACAATTGGGTCAAGGGTGATGCTTATGATAGGTATTAGGATCTAATTGTTTTAGGCCACAAGCAATAGGCCATCTTGAGCCTTTGCTTAAGTGCTACCACCATGGGTAGCAACCGCAGAGAAACTGTATGGGACATTGACCCTAGAAAGGGTTGCGTACCCACTAATCAATTTACATCAAACCATAGAGTAGAAAATAGAACTACATACTTTATGCCTTGATCCCGTACCGAAACGAGTATGTAGGCAGTCTAGGGACGAAGTTGTCCCTAGTACTCAGGTGTTCGTGGATGGGGTCTAGGTTTCGGTAAGAAGAAGGATTGAGTAGAATCCTAATTTGAAAGATAAGTATAATAAAAAGGAAAAATTAATTCAATGCATACTCGAAAGGAATCCCTTATGGATTCTCTTGACTTCCCGAGGCTTTAAGCCAAATTCCGAGGCGGAATTCAAGCTTGTATTATGTTATTTTGATTTCTCCTAAGGACGGCAACCTCGGTGCACTCCTATTAGAAGAGTGTAGTTCTTAGTGAGTGACTCAGGACCCGAATGGTCCCGATGAGTCTAAGTCTCTGGCCAGAGCACCTCCTATCCCAATTTGATAGATGCCTACCCCGTATGGGTAGATGCCTATCCTGTATTGGATAGATGAAACCTCCTGCTCCATATGGACAGATGCCTAACCTGTATGGTTAGATGCTCATCCCGGATGGATGAATGCCTAATCCTAATGAATGGATGCCCAAAGTATGCGATTGAATCAAACACAAATGATTAAAGTAAACAAAAAAAAAAAGTGGTCAAATTTTGTTGGGTTAAGTAAAGTGGGTTATTACAAATTAAAGGTGTATAAAATTGTGTAAGGCATCGATTGGGACTTATTAGAAGACAAATCATAAAATACAAAATTAAATAAGACAAAAAATCATTGAATGAGACAAAATATAAAATGTGCAACACATAAGACATAATAAAAAATAAGACAAGATTTGTCTTATATGCCAATTAAAGGGAGCAATTACACAAACAAAAAACGGTGCTTCCTAAATATGTGATTTATATAAAAGAGCAAACATTCAAAAGGTGTGAATGAGATATTGGAGAGTGCAACCATAAATGAAATATTAATTCATAGAGTAGAAATAAACATAAATTTGTAAATTGTGCAATTAAATAAAAGGTGATTTGTTTCAATAAAGAATTATGTTTATAAAGAGATGTGTCTTTGTAAGGAACGTATCCTTCCATGAAAGGGCATAAAGAAAGGTATAAAATCATAGATATTTGAGATGGAGGGTGTGTGTTCAGTTGCAAAAGACGATTAAGCATATACACTAGGAACCATTAGTGAGAAAATAAAGTGCAGATTTGATGAGAAGGATATAAGGAGTTTTACAACAGATTTATATGAGAAGTTTGTGATCATATTATTAGCATATTTATGAATAATTTATAGAAGAATTAAAGAAGGCATTATTGCATATTAATGAAGAGAGTTGTAACACTTGTGACTACATTTTGAATGAAGGGTCGGTGCATCTAAGTGAATGAGGGTTTGGTTCCCCTAGGAAGATGGTACTCATGAAATGAATGAGGGGTTGGTGCCTCTAGAATTTGTAACAAGAAAATTAATACAAGCAAAAAATGTGTCTTCTTGCAAGGGTTTCCACATAAACCTTGTTGTTGTTATATTGCTTATTATTTTCTCATTTTTGCTAATTTAGAATTAAAGCATAATTGAATTGAATAAGTTTTAAAAAGGTTAAAAGGAAATTTATTCCATTGATTCATCCGCTCCCCCCTCAATATAATCATGTGCTCATCAATCTAGACCTCCCAAATTTTCAAAAGGAAACAAGGGCATATTGAAATCTCCTCCAAACATCCATTTTTTCATTTGTTTTGTACAAATCAAGGAATCCAAGGAATCTCATAATTGTTTTCTTGTATCACTTGAATTAAGAGCATAAATATTAGCCAAATTCCATTTGACAAATTTATACAAATCTTCAAAGTAAATTGTAAAATTGTTCTTGAAGTGATACCCCTTCACTCTTTTAAATTTGGCGGGATTCCACAAATTGCAATACCTCCAAAAGCCCCCTCAATCGAGCAAACACAATAAGCAGACAAGGGCTAGATATTCTTAATAGTCAAAGAAAAGGTTGAATCATGCATCTTAGTTTCTTGAATGAGAATGTCAACTTTCAACTCCACAATACAACTATTGATAAGATGTTTCTTAAAAGGATTATTCATCCCTCTAACATCCCATGAAAGAAACTTCATTTAAAAAAATAGAAAGAACTTAAAAAATAGTCAATACAATCTGGATACTAATAAGAGTTAGGTAAATCCCTCCTATTAAACAATGTCATTTTTCTATTTTCTAGGCCCCAAAAGGCCATCCAAGTTTTTTTGCCTTCCTCAGGCAACATCACAAGAAGCATCTCAAGCTCTAGTTTCTCTCTAAGAAGGTCTACCTTGTCTACTTTCCCACCCAATATCTACTTTTTTCTTCTTTTTTATTTCACCATTAATTTGAGTTGATTCCTCTTCCGAATTTTCATCCATAAACTTCAAAGGAGGGTTTTGAATAGAGTTGGCCCAAAACTCAAGCAAAGAGAGAGTCTTATAGATCTCTATCTAAACCCTCCAAAGAACTACACAAGGGGCCAACATCTTCCAATTTATGAAACTTGGCAGTACTATCCTAATTAAGAAGAGTATAAATATATTCGTCTTGTTGAACTTCCTTGATTTTTTTTCAATCTCTCCATCTTCCAAGAAATTTCCATTACTTCGGAGAGGATGGCAAACAATATCTTCCCTAGTGATAATTGCTTCCTTTTTAGGTTGTGAGCCATATGATTCTTCTCTAGAGAATCTTCTTTTAGATTAACTTTCTCCTGATCTTTACTTAAAGCTTCAAAAACCTTTACCAAAGCTTCTTCCTTACCTACATCGAGAGTTCGGGTGGCAACTATTTTTTGTAGCGATTTGGAAACATGGTGGGGCAACTCTTGTGGATTTCCCTAGAATTCAATCTTGTCATCCTCCTTGGTGGATTCATTAAAAGCCTTTTCCATAACTTTCTCCACAATCTCTCCTAAATTCAAATTTGAGACCAAAAACTAATCATTCTCCTCCATATTCTCGACTTGTTTAATTGTGTTCATTGCCAAAGAAAGAGTCTTTAAGGACACTATCTAGAATCTATTGACTAGCTACCATTTTGTTTATGGCCATAACTTGTTTCTTGCATTTATCACTCAAATGATCATATCTGACAAAAATATTTAGCATTTTCATACTCAATAGTTTGATTTCAAATACCAAAATTGGATATTAGGGTTGTACTAGTTGGCAAAACCATGTTAATAGCCTCATTAATACATATCTTAGCAAAAATCAATCTAGACTTTAGTTGGGTCACTTTATCCACAACTAGTAGATGACCAATAGAGTTCGCCATACCCTAAAAAGTTTGTAATTCCAAAACTCCAAAGGAATTCCCAAAAGGTAAACCCAAGTTGGAGCCACCAACCCAAGATCAACCAACAGATCAAACTCAGGCTTCCATTTACACAAGGAAAGGAAGTTCTTGATTTTTTTATTAACAAACCAAGGACCTCCACCTAACACCTTAATCAAGTCTTCTTGAACCACAAACAAAAATAAGAATAGGGCATTAGCCATAGCACTGATATGAACACTACCTTTTAACTTCCAAACAACATTCGCCCATTTCCTCACTTAATCAATATTCAGTCAAAAAGTAAGAAACTTAACAACTAAAAACAGTTGTAACCTAAAATTGCTTCATCCAACAAAACATTAGGGACCACAACCTCCAAAACATCATTTAAATAGGAAACCTTTGGAGTAGCATCCAAAACCATAGATCTTCCCATATTTGGAGATCTAGGCCCCACCAACTTATCAACATAAGACATACGATCCTCCTTAGAAAAGGAGTAGACATAGGGAGGGCAAACATGAGCCCTTTTTGTCACACAACCATCCACCACCAATGAGGATGACACCTTATTCCTATTTGATCCCATCATAGTTGCCACATAAGCAGCCACATTAGATGGGAGAACTCATGGGGGTCCCCTCCTGAGAAACCCATCGACTTCAAACCCCCAAAAGACTTTAGAATTCAAAATTGTAGATGCATGTGCTTAGATGGAATTGATAACAACGTTCTAAGTGAGTGTCAATTATGTGTTTTGGGTAAAATTAAGGTTCAGATTCAGTTGCTATTTTGGTATGTAAACCAAACTTTGTAAACTTTCGAAAAGGGTTGATTGTAATTTTCTCTTCATTTGATAATTAAAAAAATGTGGATGGTTGTTTCTGTGTGGATGTAGCCTGCATTGAGTGAGCTACACTACTATGTTATTGTGAATTCATTATTTTGCCTCTTTTATTTTGCATAGTAATCATTATTATTTTTTGTGATAGTCTACATAAACCCTAACAACTTGAGGATCGAGGGTACAACCCAATGTATGCCTAATCAACAAGGATAGTGAGAAAGTTTGTAAGAATTATAAGGCCAACCTAGTAATGAGTATATTTTGATTATTTTTATATACTTAAGTTGTTGCAGACTTTTATCTTAGAAGCTTTACACTTTCCACTATTAAGCCTATTTTATAAGCAACATAATGTTTGTCTATGGATAATGAGATAATATATGAATGCATAAATATGTATGAAATTGTATCAAATTTATATGATTATCATTGTGTGGAATGTTCTTGTCATATTTTCTAAGACAACTCTTGCAACTCTTGCAACCAAAGGGATAGAATGCATATTGAACATTAAATGTTGAGGTGTTCATTCAATAATTGGCAAATGGGTTTGCTAGTTGTAGACCTCCTTAGCACAAAGTATACCTTTCCATAATGACTATCATTAAAAGTCCATTATAATTTTGCATTATGGATATTGTTGGTTGGACAATCCTAATAGGACTCTATTTATGTTTATGCTTTCTTAAAATTAATAATCCTCTTCCTCAATACTTGGAATAAGTGAGAACTAGCATTCACAAGGAAATAATTTATTTCTAGCATTCACAGGGAAAGAATTTATTTCTAGCATTCACAAGGAAAGAATTTATTTCCAACATTCACAGGGAAATAATTTATTTCTAGCATTCACAGGGATGAATAACACAGAGGTTTATTCACAAGGAAACATATTCTTCAAATTTCAACTATTATTCACAGAGAGAATATATATCCAGATATATATGTAAAAATAATAATTAAGTAATCAAATGAGAATAAAGATTTATTTATAGGGATGAATAGCACAGAGGATTATTCACAGGGAAATATATTCTTCGAATTTCAACTAATATTCACAGAGAGAATATATATCCAGATATATATGTAAAAATAATAATTAAGTAATCAAATAAGAATAAAGATTTATTTACAAGGATGAATAGCACAGAGGATTATTCACAGGGAAATATATTCTTCGAATTTCAACTAATATTCACAGAGAGATTTTCTTTCAGATTTTCGTTCGAACAGCCAAAGAAATGAATTTGAGGGAATAAATATTAAGATTCATATCATTTAATCACACAGGGAAGATTTTTAATCTCAGAAAAAGAATTTTAAATAAGGGGAAATATGATTTTTGGATAGATCTAAAATCTTTGGAAAAGCAAAAAGCAAGATCATATGCATATTTTCTAAATAAAATAAATAATAGAGCTGCATTTTATTCCTAAATAAGAAGAGATTTATTTATTCATTCATAGAGAGAGATTTATTTATTTTTATATTCAATATCATCTCTAGTTTTCAAGAGAAAACAGAAAAGCAAAAAAAAGTTTTTCTACCTTTTAAATAGATTAAATAAAATATGCAAGAGAAATCTACATTTGTATTTAAAAAGAGAAAGAATTATATCACTGCATTTCTTTAAAGAAAACAAAATAGATTTTCTTCCTATCTAGCAATTAAAAAAAATGATTCTTTCAGAAAACTATATTCAACTAAAGAATCTAAAAACTATATATATTTTTTTGGTAAATGCAAATTCCTCATATGACAAAAGGAGAGAACCTGGTTTACTGAAGCTTTATGTTGAATCCTCTAGCTACCCTTTGATCCTTCCTTGCAACTTGAGAGAGATCCTTCAAACAACCACTTAAAAATCCTGCAACAAAAATGAGACTACCAAAGAAGATCCTACTACTAAAACTTGGGATATTTCCTTCAAAACATAATCAACTCCCTTCTTTGAAACTTGCATACAATTTTATAAGAAAAATCCCTTCATTCCACTATCTAGAGAATTTAATTAAAAAAGAGATTCTTTTCCAATATTGGACTCATGCAAATTGATTAAAAACTTAGTGAGGGAGTTACATGCAAGGTGGTAGAGATTCCTCTAGAAACTTCCAATTCCTCCTACAACATGTGCCATAATTGGGAGTAGAAAATAAATAAATGAAAATAATGTCTTTTGAATTATATTCTCCAAGTGTGTGTGTGTGTGTGTGTTCATTTTATTCTTTTATATTTATTCAATCATTTAAATAGCTTAACCAAAAATATAATAGAATTGTATTTAAATCAAAAAGTGATAAAAGAGGGTTGTGACATCCTCCCCCCCTTAATTTGTGCATCGTCCCGATGCACTTATTGAACACATCCAAAAGAGTCTATAGTTCATGATTAGTTAAAACAAAAAGGGAAACAATTGTTGCATCTCCCTAGTATCTTCCCACGTGGCATTCTTCTCATCATACTGGTTCCATTGCACTTTGCACTGATCAACCTCTCTGTTGTGCAACTGGCACTGGCGCCTCTCCAAGATTTTGAATGGCTCTATCATTATTCCTCCCATTTCCTGGACCTGTAAAGCATCCCAATTCAAAATGTGTTTCTCATCAGGTACATACTTTTTAAGAAGAGATACATGGAAGACATCATGGATTCGGCTCAACTAGGGAGGTAAGGCCAACTGGTATGCAACTGGATTAATCCTTCCCAATATTTCAAAAGGTCCAACATAACAAGGTGCAAGCTTGGTCCTTTTCCCAAATCTTATGGAACTCTTGTGTGGCCTAACCCTTAGGAAGACTTTCTCTCCCACCTCAAACTCCCTTGGTGTCCTAGTTTTGTTTGCATAACTCTTCTACCTATCTGAGGCTTCCTTCAATCTCTATCTAATTTCCTTAGTTTTCCTTTCCATCTCTTTCAACATATCTGGTCCAACAATTACTCTATCTTCAAGAATATCCCAACTCAAAGGTGTTCGACATGGTTTACCATACAATGCTTCAAAAGGTGTCATTCCCAAAGATGTTTGATATGTATTATTGTAAGCAAATTCTACCAGAGGTAGGTACTCTTCCCATTTCTTTTGTTGGTCCATGCAATACATGCGAAGTAGGTCTTCCATAATTTGATTTGTCCTTTCTATTTGACCGTCGGCTTCAGGATGGTATGCAGTGCTAAAATTTAGTTGAGTTCCCAGAGTTGATTGAAGAGTTGTCCAAAACCTTGAAGTGAATCTAGAATCTCTATCTGATATGATTTTCTCTGGTATTCCATGCAACCTAAATATTTCCTTAACAAAGCGCCTAGCCAAGGTAGGTGCATCATCTGTCAGGTTCCCTGGTAAAAAGTGTGTCACCTTAGTGAGTTTGTCAATTACCACCATTATTGTATCATGCCTAAAAGGTGACATGGGCAACCCTTGCACAAAATCCATGCTAATAACTTGTCATTTGTGTTGAGGTACATCATGTAACTGTAACAATCCAGCTGGATGTCTGTGTTCTGCCTTTACTCTTTGACACTCCAAACATTTAGCCACATATTTGACTATGTCATTTTTCATCCCTTGCCAAAAGTATAACTTCTTTAGATCTGCATAAAGTTTGTTAACTCCTAGGTGCCCTGAATAAGGGGCATTGTGAGCCTCCGACAAGACTACTTCCCTTAAGTTTCTGGAATTAGGAATATATATTCTATTATTGAATCTGAGCAATCCATCTTCGTCTAGTGTATACCCTTCAACCTTAGCATCAGTTGGATCGTATTCTAAAGTCAATTTGACTTTCTCATACCATGGGTCATGTCCCTGCTCATCCATTACTTGCCCTTTGAAGGAAGTTTTGAATGTTGCTATAGTCATCAAGTGTCTCCTCCTACTCAAAGCATCTGCCACCCTATTTTCCTTCCCCTTAATATATTCAATTTCAAAATCATATTCACTTAGAAACTCTAACCACCTTCTTTGTCTGGCATTTAAGTGGGGTTGGGTAAAGATGTACTTTAGTCCTTGGTTATCTGACTTTAACTCAAAGGGCTTCCCTAGTAAGAAGTATCTCCATTTCTGTAGGGCATGCACAATTGCTGCTAACTCTAAGTCATGGGGTGCATAATTGACTTCGTGAGTCTTTAGCTTTCTGGATTCGTAAGCTACTACCCCTTCATCTTGGACAAGAACTCCTCCTAAACCTTCAATAGAAGCATCAGTTACGACTGTGAAGTGTCCATTCAGATCTGGTACTTTTAGAATGGGTGCTGAAGTTAGTTTTCCCTTCAAGATTTGGAATGCCTTATCACTTTGTTTTGTCCACACAAAACTTTTACCCTTCCTTTGTAATGAGGTGATGGGGTTTTCTATCTTAGAGAATCCTTCCACAAACCTCCTATAGTAACCTGCTAGCCCCATAAAGCTTCTTACCTCTAAAACGTTTTTAGGGGTCGGCCATTCTACTATTGCTTTTATCTTATCTGGATCAACTTCTATTCCTTCCTTAGATATTATATGCCCAAGGTAGTGAATATTTTCGTCGAAGAAGGCACATTTTGACATTTTCCCATATAACTTATGTTCTCTCAACCTTTGCAAAAAAATTTGTAGGTGTACTAAATGTTCCTCCTCATTCCTAGAGTAAATCAATATGTCATCCAAAAATACCAAAACAAATTTATCCAAGTAGTCATGGAGTACACTATTCATTAGGTTCATAAATGTAGCTGGAGCGTTGGTTACACCAAAAGGAACTACTATGAATTCATAATGCCCATGTCTAGTCCTGAAAGTTATTTTCAGAATGTCTTCCTCCTTAATTCTGAGTTGATGGTACCCTGACCAGAGGTCTATCTTTGAGAAAATTGTTGCTCCTTTCATTTGGTCAAAAAGATCCTCTATGCGAGGTAAGGGGTACCTATTCTTTATGGTGACTTTGTTCAACATCCTATAGTCGATGCATAGCCTTAAGGTTCCATCCTTCTTCTTAACAAACAAAACTGGCGCCCCCCCCATGGTGATACACTTGGCCTTATTAATCCCTTAGCTAAGAGTTCCTCTAATTGCATTTTGAGCTCTTGTAATTCAGTTGTGTTCATTCGATAAGGTGCCCTTGATACTGGTTCAGCTCCCGGTAGAACTTCGATAGAAAAGTCAAACTTCCTTTTAGGGGGTAAGTCGGGTAACTCTTCTGGAAATACATCCTTGAATTCCTTTAAGAAAGGGGTATTTTCAAAAGTTGGGGTATTTTCCTCTTTTCCTTCATCAATTTCAACCATATAGATTAGACCTCCTCTTCTTCTTTCCTTCTTTAATTGCATGGCTGATATGGTTTCTATATTAATGGGATTAAACTTTCCTTGGATTTTGACCCTTTTTCCTCCATCATCCAAACATTCAACAACTTTTCTATAGCAATCTACATTATCTTGATGGTCTGTTAACCAACTCATTCCAATAATTACATCATATAATCCTAGGGGTGCCACATAGAGGTCTACCCTTGTTTCAAACTCAGGAAATTGTACCCTTGCCCTCGGCAACACTTAGTTACTTCCCTAGTCATTCTAGGGTTTTACCTAAAAGTTAAATTATGTAGTTAGTTCTTGATTTAGGAATTTAAAATTTAATTTCTATCATTGCAAAACATTCCCTTAGATGTGTAAATTGAAGTGAGCACAAGGCCTAGATTTGAACCTTTGCTCTGATACCACATGTAATAACCCACCATAATTAACTCAACAAAATTGACCTTTCTTTTCTTTTGTTTAATTTAATCATTGTGTTTGATTCAATTGCATACTCTGGGCATCCATCCATTTGGATTAGGCATTCATCCATCCGGGATGAGCATCTAACCATACGGGTTAGGCATTTGTCCATACGAGACATAAGATTTCATCTATCCAATACGGGATAGGCATCTACCCATACGGAGTAGGCATAAGATTTCATCTATCTAATACGGGATAGGCATCTACCCATACGGGGTAGGCATCTATCCAATCGGGATAGGAGGTGCTCTGGCCAAAGACTTAGACTCATCGGGACAATTCGGGTCCTGAGCCACTCACTAAGTACTACACTCTTCTAACAGAAGTGCACCGAGGTCACCGTCCTTAGGAGTAATTAAATAACATAATACAAGCTTGAATTCTGCCTCGGAATTTGGCTTAAAGCCTCAGGAGGTCAAGTGAATCCATATGGGATTCCTTCCGAGTATGCATTGAATTACTTTTTCAAATTTAATTATCTTATCATTCAAATTAAGATTCTTACTCAATCTTTCTTTTACCAAGCCTAGACCCCACCCACGAACACCTAAGTACGAGGGACAACTCCGTCCCAAGACTACCTACATACCCGCTTCGGCACGGGATCAAGGCGTAAAGTATGTAGTTCTATTTTCTATTGAATGGTTTTATGTAAACTGATTAGTGGGTACGCAACCCTTTCTAGGGTCAATGTCCTAGACAGTTTCTCTGCGGTTGCTACCCACGATGGTAGTGCACTTAAACAAAGGCTCAAGATGGCCTATTGTTTGTGGCCTAACAACTACATCCTAACACCTATCATGAACATCACCCTTGACCAAATTGTCAATCACCAATATCTCTTCAAGATTAAAAATCAATTTCATAAAAGCATTTTACTTAACCAACCTTAAAGGGGGTTTACTATGGTTTATCTCAAAGGATGAAAAATCATTTAAAAATTATCTTATTAGATTATCGATCCAAGAGGGATTACCTGCCCCTTGGATTTTAACTTCCAAGTGTCCCTTATTACTCCCCGACGATTTATAGGGACGATGCCACAGACGTCATTGATGTAGCTTTATTAGGTGTTAAGTGGAGTAGTTCAACACGATGGCATTACCCGTAAGCGTGACCCAGAGGCACTGTATATACCGAACGCTACTTGGTTTTGGTTTTCCAACTTCCTTTATTTAATTTTTTCTAACTTATGATAAACATCATGTTTGGAAAATAATTATGAATTGAACGCGTATATTTAGACATTGCAAAGCTCAATTAATTGACATAACTACTTGATGAATGACATGGAATAAAAACCATAACTAAAATTATTTATTATTCAAAACTTGAAATATAACTTGCATAATAATGACAACTAGGAAGTTTGCATTATAATAATTAAACGTGTAACTTGCATGGAGATGGAAACGCCAATAAATGTAATCAATGCATGAGGCGAAGGTAGTGTAAGTTACATGCAAGAATATCGCCTATAAGTCACTAGTCAAAAATAGAATTTAGCTTCAAATCATATTGATATGAAATCAATTGCCAAAATGCTAACTAAGTGCCCCAATGGATCTTAAATGGATTGAACAACTCAATTTAAATAATTTACAATATAAACTTTACTTAAGATAAAATAATTATGAATTTACTACACATTAAATCCCGATATTTATAAATTTTCCCTAAGTTAAAATTTAACAACTTAAAATTTATTCTAAGAAAAGAATTTGACAATTCCTAAATTGGAATTTAAACATTTATATTTATTTTTTAATATATATATATATATTTGGTTACATTCCCAAATTAATAAATTGCATAAAAGAAGAGTATATAAATAGATGTGTATAAGAAAAATACTAATGTAAGAGTGAAAATAGTAATTTAATCACAGGGACGAAAATACAACAGAGAATAGTTTGAAATAAACAGAGAAATAATTTGCTCCAGCGATGCACAGATAACAGGTTTATGCTGAGAAATACAAAACTTTTCAAGAAGATTTAATATTCACACAGAGGGAATTATATTCTATTTTTCAACTAATATTCACAAAGAGATATTTATTTCCAGCATTCACAGGGAAAGAATTTATTTCTAGCATTCACAGGAAAAGAATTTATTTCCAGCGTTCACAAGGAAATAATTTATTTCTAGCATTCACAGGGATGAATAACACAGAGGTTTATTCACAGGGAAACATATTCTTCAAATTTCAACTATTATATCCAGATATATGTGTTAAAAAATAATTAAGTAATCAAATGAGAATAAAGATTTATTTACAGGGATGAATAACATAGAGGATTATTCACAGGGAAATATATTCTTTGAATTTCAACTAATATTCACAGAGAGAATATATATCCAGATATATATGTAAAAAAAAAATTAAGTAATCAAATGAGAATAAAGATTTATTTACAGGGATGAATAGCACAGAGGATTATTCATAGGGAAATATATTCTTCGAATTTCAACTAATATTCACAGAGATTTTCTTTCGAAGAGCCAGAGAAATGAATTTGAGGGAATAAATATTAAGATTCATATCATTTAATCACACAGGGAAGATTTTTAATCTCGGAAAAATAATTTTAAATAAGGGGAAATATGATTTTTGGATAGATCTAAAATCTTTGGAAAAGCAAAAAGCAAGATCATATGCATATTTTCTAAATAAAATAAATAATAGAGCTGCATTTTATTCCTAAATAAGAAGAGATTTATTTATTCATTCACAGAGAGAGATTTATTTATTTTTATATTCAATATCATCTCTAGTTTTCAAGAGAAAACAGAAAAGCAAAAAAAAGTTTTTCTACCTTTTAAATAGATTAAATAAAATATGCAAGAGAAATCTACATTTGTATTTAAAAAGAGAAAGAATTATATCACTGCATTTCTTTAAAGAAAACAAAATAGATTTTCTTCCTATCTAGCAATTAAAAAAAATGATTCTTTCAGAAAACTATATTCAACTAAAGAATCTAAAAACTATATATATTTTTTTGGTAAATACAAATTCCTCATATGACAAAAGGAGAGAACCTGGTTTACTGAAGCTTTATGTTGAATCCTCTAGCTATCCTTTGATCCTTCTTTGCAACTTGAGAGAGATCCATCAAACAACCACTTAAAAATCCTGCAACAAAAATGAGACTACCAAAGAAGATCCTACTACTAAAACTTGAGAAATTTCCTTCAAAACATAATCAACTCCCTTCTTTGAAACTTGCATACAATTTTATAAGAAAAATCCCTTCATTCCACTATCTAGAGAATTTAATTAAAAAAGAGATTCTTTTCCAATATTGGACTCATGCAAATTGATTAAAAACTTAGTGAGGGAGTTACATGCAAGGTGGTAGAGATTGCTCTAGAAGCTTCCAATTCCTCCTACAACATGTGCCATAATTGGGAGTGGAAAATAAATAAATGAAAATAATGCCTTTTAAATTATATTCTCCAAGTGTGTGTGTGTGTGTTCATTTTATTCTTTTATATTTATTCAATCATTTAAATAGCTTAACCAAAAATATAATAGAATTGTATTTAAATCAAAAAGTGATAAAAGAGGTTGTGACAATTAGTTAGTTAGTGTGAGTCAGTCTGTATCTGAGTTAAGAACAAACCAAATATTGTTAACAAGTTTCTTTGGTACAAGTTTCTTGTTTCACAACAACTTTACAGCATGTTTTATGTATAATGAATTTTCATGAATAAACATATTATGATTTAACTTCTTCATCTTATCATTAATGTGAGAGTCCATTTACTCCAGGGAAGGGCCCATTTGATGCAAACACCACTTTGTATTTCATTTCTACAAATTAGTTATTATTGTAGACGTATAAAAATGACCATATTCCTAAATGAATATTTTATGTTCATTTCTCTATTTGATTAAATCCAATTTAATTAAATTATCCACATTCTTTTATTTTATTAAATAAATTATTCAATTTATTTAAATTAAATTCACTATACCCATTTAATGAGTAAATCATTTTATTCAATTAAATCCCCTATCCACTTTTAATTAAATTCAAATTTAATTAAATAGTTATCCCAAATTGAATAAATCTAATTTATTTAATTTCTCCAAATTGTAACCAAATTGAATGAAAATCATTTAATTCAATTAAATCCTATTATCCCTCCATCCACTTGCAAAATCCCAAACCCCTTCCTAATCCCTTATAGAATCTTCTAATCGCTTCTAATTAACCTAACCCTCCTCTAAACTTTGTCACATCCCTAAGCAAAGGGAAGTCACTTCTCAAAATGGCCCAAAGTCTTGGATAACCATTAAAGGTTTTCAACCTTCAACCACCAAAACCCTTAAAGTCTTTGAAAACCATTAAAGGCTTCCAACCTTCAACCACTTAATCCCCAAAGTCTCCAATAACCATTAACGGTTAATTCAAACCTTCCCACATGGTTAAAACATTTGTTTTGACTCAACCTCTATCCAACCCAAGGGTCTCATCAGGCCTTTAATGCTTTGACCATGATTATCTCTTAATCATTTGCACAAAGGTTTATCCTTGGATTAACTCTTAATCCAGTGGGTAAGCCTAACTTAGACTTGACCCTTAGCCTTTAGATAACCATGAGGTCTTCTCAGGCCTTTAATGCCTCCAACCTCTTCTCTCAACCCAATCCTATGTTGACATTTGTCACCATTTCATTGGTACAAATTGTGCACATGGATCCCCAACTTTCAAACCTGGCCCTTGATTAAACCTTTCAATCTTGACCATCCATTGCCCTGTTTGTGCCATAAATAGAGCTCTCATTCCTCCATTCTTAACAATCATCTTTCAAATTTGTAGCATCACACTTATGCTCAAATTCTTTCAAGCTTTTTCATCATCTTTATGCTCTTCATTTAGCCTCTTTTAGATCAAATATGCATGTTTAGATTACCTTCTTTATCATTTAGCTCGATTATAGACTAAATATATCATGTTAGGATAGTATTCATACTAACCTCGTCATCTTATCATTTAGTGTATGGCATTTTAGAATCATACATAGCTTAATCTCTATTTCATACTAAAATCAATCAAAAGCATCTCTCGTTCTCATATTTGCCATCCCTAAACCATTTTGCTCAGTGATCTGAGAGCAAAAACGTTGGTTTGAGGGACATTGTGAGATAGAGAACCATGGGACACTCCTTGGGAAGCTGAGTAACACTACGTTACTCCATAGCTTGCATCAAGAAGTCCTGTGTGTGTGTGTGGACTAGTATTTTAATAAATTTTCACATATTAAGTTTTATTCGCCCACTTTTCCCGCATACAATTATAATTCAATAGTTTATGTTTATATTTGTCAACTTGTAGCATAGATTTTTGGTTATGTATTTCTCAATTCATTTAGCAATACTATTTTATGAATAAGCGTAGCATAGATTCATTTGTTTACTATTTTAATCATAATTTATTATTGCTATAAGTTAATTTCCTTCTAGAATTGAAATTTACTTTAGAATGAAGTATTTCCTTTCGAAATTAATGTAGTATAGTTATTTTAGAAACCAACTTAAATTCAATAAGCATAGTGTAATTTCAAGATATCTTGGCATCCCCTTTGGGATTGGAGTGTCCCTACATGAAATGTGAAAGTGGTTTATTAATAAACTAAAAAATAAACTTCAATTCTAGTCATTCAAATTTCTTTCTATAGTTGGACACATACAAATTGCTAACAAAGTGCTTATTGCAAGTCATGTGTATATTTTATCATGTTAGTTTCCTTCTAAAAGTGATTATAATCAGCTAACTCAATTAATTAGAGGGTTTATATGGGAAAAATGGAACCAAAAACAAGGCCAACCAATTGCTTCTTGGTTGTATTGTATTCAACCAAAAAACAAAGGAGGATTAGGGGTGATTGATCCTCTCACACAAGGGATCTGCCTTATTGCCAAATGGATTACTAGATCTCTCCATGGAGCAACTCCTTGGAAGTCCCTTATAAAGCATAAAATTGCTACTACCAAAGCTAACAATGCTTGGAATAAAGTTGGATGGAAAGATAAAATTCTAATGGCTTAATACTTCAAACCCCAAGCCTCCAAACAATTTTTAGGCATATGGAAAGCCTAGCAACTACTTTCTCCTCTGCTTGAATGGAAGGGGCAAGATCTTAGTCATGGCATTAGTTTCTTAGCTTCTTCTATTTGGTGGAATAAGCTAATAAAGTTCCAAGAGAAACCTCTTGTTACCTATTACATAGTAAGCTCCTATTCAAAAAAGGTATTAGGGAATTCAGGGATATATGGGAGTTTACATCCTTAATTTGGAAAAATGACATTCAACTCGAGAATGATTTTAAATTGTCCCAAAGTCTTTTAAATGATATTCATAAGGTTCAAGAATGTGTTCCTTTGGATTTTCAACTAAAGCTTTGTACTCCCATAAAGTGCAATTTCTTTAAAGATTAGAGGTGGTGCCTGGACTTTAATATAGATAATTTCCCTCTCAAAACTAATTTACCTCAAAATCCTCCCTCATCTTCAAATTAGATCAAGAATTAAAGCTGAAATGGAGATTGAATTGGTCTAAATCTATGTGGTGCAACTTGACCAATCGTGTATGGAAATCCAAAGCTAGGGCCAAAACTCAATTTTTAGCATGGAAGATTTTACATTATAAAATTGTTGTGGGAGAATGTCTCACTTTTCTTCCTAAACACTCCACCAAATGTCCCTATTGTCTCAAGTTAGAACTATCAAACATGCTTTTTGCACTTGTAAGCATACATAGCAAATTTGGCAAGTAGTTGTGACTCATATTCCAACCATTTTCAGCAGCAAATTAAAATAGAAATCAGCTCTTCTAGGGTTGCACTTTTCTCACAATATAATTCTGAAATCTTTTTGGCAATGTATCCTTCTTTATATGTGGTTACACCAATGTAAAGTCATCTTTTCTAGTGCTTTGTAATCTTGGAGAAAAATAATCTTTTTTATCTTATTGTATTTGATTGTTGCTCAAATCTTTAGCTCTCAGTTGCTGACTTTATGTATTGCTTCCTTGTATTCAACCTCGGTTGTCTCTTTCAGGCCTTTTGGCTCAGTAGGCTTCTTCCAGGTTGTTGATATCTATTGTGCATTCTTTTACTTCTAATAAAATTATGCATATTTTGAAGAAAGAAAAAAAAACTTGAATACGCTCATAGCGCACATAGAGCGCTAACCCATTTCAAGTTCACATACTCGATTGACAAGTTAAATGTACCTTATGATCCATTAGAGGTTGCTCAATATAGAATGGTTCATCCTTGAGACTAATTTAGTTACCCTAAATTATCAAGTGAATGCAAGGAACACAACATTTTTGGCATCATCATTGGTGATGGTATCAAACTATGAAATTATATGGGTTGTTTAGCAAACTTTTAAGCTTGCCTAGAGCTAGAAATCTTTACTTTCAACACTTGGGGCCCTTAGAGCTTAATCAAACATTAAGACTTTTTACTAACAATGTGAAGGTGAGTTGCAGTATGGACCATACCTATTGCATGCAAAGAAGGGATCACCTTGGAAGGTTCCTTCCCAGAAATATTAGTAGAGAATTTATTCAACAAATATGGTAGAAATACATCCAACCTCTCACTCTCTACCAACATCATCCAATTCCCTAGCTAGTTTGAATTCCTTCTTTGCTCGTTCACCACCTTGGCCAAACATGAGTGATGCAACAACTAATAACCAAAATAATAAAAAATCCACCTCATCTTCCCACTATGGACCAAGAAAGAAATGTTGCCCTTGTAAGCATACCACCACCAACCTTTCCTAATTCTAATGGGCTCATGACAGAGGACCGTGACACATTTTCCTTTTAGTTTGATGTCCTATGCCAAATCTATGATTATACAACAAATGCCCATAGGTTAAAATTATTCCCTACTACCCTTAAGATGGTTCACGATCTTGTGAAAGGATGTAATAGCCGATTGGGCTACAATAAAAGAAAAATTTCTCAAAAAATTCAAAACATGTTGGAGAGGAAATGTGCAAGAAAATAATATCTTTAAAGGAAGATGAACCATTAAAGAATTATATAGAGTGGTTCCAATTCAAGGAGGTCAATGAGAATTTCCTTGATGCATTGGACTTGATATAGTAGTTAAATATAACACAAGAATTGTGTTATAATCTTTGTTTAACATTTCTTGATAATTATTTTAAAACTGAATAAAAACAATAAAGATTGGTCACAAACATTTTTCTAAGAATAAATTAAAATCTTCTTTGAAATGAATAAATGAATCATGCCACAAACATCCAATGGTTGAGGAAACTTTTGTCACTACAAAGAACAAGCCACAAGCATGCACTCTTTCAAAACTTAGCTAATGGACTTGAAGCAAAACATTCACTTCATCGATACATGTTAAAGATTACGCACTACGCAATGCCCATCCACAAAACCTAACCTTAAATATAAATATAGAAATCAATATGGTTGCATGCATGTAGTGCACAACTCTTTCATCCATCATGATGATTCTTTTTCCATATCATATTTACCAAATAAATAAATTACATACTAGCATTTTCTTTTCCATTTTTATAAGCTCCAAATTTTATAATATCAGATGGTTACAAAATAGAATAACCCTTAGACACAAATTGAATTAAATATAAGATATATTGGTCTAAAGAAAAAGATTCTAATTTATTGTAGTTAGATATCATTTCTTGGTAGTGAATCATTTTAATTATTAAAAAGTCTAGGCCTCGCTAGGTCAACATTGTTGTTAATAAAGGCTTCAAAAATGCCTACTTATATTTTAGTGGTAGTATACATGTATTTGAGAACTTGCTTTTTAATAAATCATTTAAAACTTTGAAAACAAAATACTTCAACATCCCATTCGCACTTATTATTTCAATAAAAATACTCAATACAATGATCCACTAGTTAAGCCTTTATTTATTGCTTCCATATCGATACAAATGGACTTTTGCAATTATTTATTTAAGCTTTCAAGAAAATTAGTTAAATCATATTTTATGTTCATCACATATAAATTAACCATAAAATATTTCTCTATTTTCCATGCCATTACTTACTATAGTATTTTGTATAGAGTTTGCTTACTGTGTATATAGTCATTTGAATAAACTTGGCTACTATAATGCGTTAATGCCTTTAAATGTTCGTATTGCATTGGCAACTTATTCCTAATTAATATGCTTGTTAGTATTACGATGAGAGAACAAAAATTGAGACAAACTAAGGCACCTGCCTTCAGAGTTTAGATGGCCAAAACTTGGGCCATCTGGACATGAACATTTTATTTGCTAGAACTGAACTATTACAAAAAATATTATAGCGCTTGCCTAACTGATTTGTATAATTTCATTACACTATATTGTTCTCAGATGAATGTACACATTTCATCAGTCATACAAATACTTCACTGACGGAACCCTACTTTCTGGGAGAGCCAGTTACAAGTATCGAAGAGACCAATTCCTAAACCAAGTATACAAGATCAATTAGGGGAATATATTCAATACATTGTTGGGCATTGAACTGCCTAGTTGTCCTCCCACTTCGTAAGGAAATAGCATTGAAAACTAATGTACATAGTTGTGGCAAAACCTTGTCTTTAGTCACTTTCATAGCTTGAAAGTGCAGCATCTGTCAACCCTGAGAAAAGCTGCGTCTCAACTAGAAGCTGTAGCATTTGAAAAAAAGAAAAGATTTAGAAATGCTTCATTATATGTACAAGATAGAAAGTTCATGTACTCCCTACGCTACTGCCTGCATGTCCACAGATGAGCCAGCAAGGAGAAAAATGACAGTTGATGGGCGTAGATTATGCGGCATGGTATGCAATATCCCCAGTTTGGTCTATTTGTTAGAGGATCAATAACAAAAAGCATGAAGTTAAGTGATTTTCAAGATTGAATTTTATCCTCTAGTACACTTTTAAACCATTGATCTGATAGTCTGTGAGGTGCATTTAATGCAGCTCCATCCCCTGAATGGTTTCTCCACAGTTCCTATAAACATTGCAAACACTCGCTGTAAAATAAAATAGTACATCTGGCATATTAAATCAAGTGTCTAATTTACTCCATCCTAGTCATATAAAATCCATATCAACTGGATATAAGCAATTGCCATGTGACAATTCTGGATTCAAATGTGTAAGATAAGTTGTGACAATTCTGGATTCAGCTGTGTAAGATAAGTTTTTGCATCAACGTTTCGGATCACACTCCATGATCCATCATCAGGATGATAGAGAACTAGAGGAGAAAAAAATGGATATAAGAATACAGATACCTGCCAGCACCTGCTAACATACAATGCAAATATGTCGTTTTGCCTATGACATATTCTTCCTTGTTAAAATGGAGGATGATGTATGAGGCCATAAGCTAGAGTCTATGGACTTATCCAACAATACATGGGAAGCATCAAAAGGGGTTTAAAACATGATACGAGAAAACAGTGTATGAATAAAACGGATTAAAAGTACCTTTATAAACGGTTGATCTCTGCTAGGAAAAGAATCTATGAAACTATCCTTTAGAAGAAGAGAAACCTGAAAAATGTGAGCAACAAACAAAACTTGATCTTAGAATTGAAAACATTTCATTACAAACTAGCCAGAAAGACAAATTAATTATGGCTTTTTTAAAAAAGAAAGATTGAAACAAATTTTACAAGTAACAGACATATCTTTAGCTAAACATCTAAAAAAATGCTCTTGAAAAACTTAAGGTTTACCCTATCATTATTTGATTGCACATTTGTAATCGTATGAGAACGTAAATCTGAGCAAAATGACTCTAAATAGGTTCTAAGAATTGCAAGAAAATCTTCAGCTGCCTTTGCCTGCAATAAATATATCATTAACAATTCAGTACAACAACAGTATAAGCATCAGTAACTACATTTCAATGAATTGGACAGAAGACTAATAAATTATAATGACAAGTAAATGATTAATTACTATTACTAATAAAATAAAATCTAAACAAGGAATTGCAATTTGAAAAGTAGAATATGCATTGAATGCAGTAATATTGCCGTCAGAGGATAGGCCCTTTCCACGAGCAGAACAAAAATATACATTTATGCACTTCAAGTTACTTACAGTACTGTGAAACAACAAATGAAGCTAATTGAAAATGTCTTAAGTCTAAAGACATTAATAGATGTCTCAGGTATAAAGGAAATTCATAACTCCCATATATTGAAATATAGACTTCTAGGTAAACCTTGCTTGGACTATTTTGCACTGCATTTATTAAATTTTCAGGTGGTCTTCCTTTAACGTACTTGTTGCTTTTCTTTGAAAGCAGGCAGCAATGTGGCATTGAATTGTTTTATGATATCTAGCCCTCTTTATTCCTTGAAATATGCATTTTACAAATTGATTCAAACAATAACCTGAAACTTCCTTGTCATGGAGTGGCGTGAAGATAGATCACCATGGTTAAAATAAAAAGATGAAAACATAAATCCTAAAGTCATTTCATAAATATGCCACAATAAAAAGGACACGTTTTTTTCAAACACTCTGAAAAAGCTAATTAGCCAGTGAACTATCTAACTAAATTTTAGCTTCTGTCACTGTGGATTCAGTACTTGCTTTTCTATTTGTTAAATTAGCATATTAAAGTTGTCAAATTGTCCACATTCACTTTCAAGGGAAATAGAGCACATTATGTCTGATAAAAAAGCCTTGAACTTTTAACATCACCTGCACTTCATTGCACTTGTACACAGGGTGTCTTCCTGCCGACTCATTCTCCATTGCCAGTTTTGCATGAATAGGTTCTAATGCTGATGCTAACTCTTTCTGGCGAGGCAATAATGGCATTGAGCCTGTCTTTACCTAGAAATGAGACAACAGAGTAAAACAAAGAAAAACCAAGTTAGAAAATGTAAAGGATCAAAAGGGTACTCTCTAATTGCAATTACAAGGTAAGACAAAGAAGAAAACCATTAATACAAATAAATATTAGAAAAGGCATTTTCCACATGGAATGACATTATCAAGCATAACTAGGAAACAGCAAATCATACATGGCACTAAAAATCTAATCTGAAGATAAAATAATCCAATAATATAAAGCTTATTCGAAGAACAGTAAGTCTCCATCCAGTTATAAAACAGAAATCTGCTAACTACTATTTAAATATGTGCTAGAAAAATGCTTAAGGGGCCTCATCCATGTCTTATGTCTTAACCACAGCAGCAATTCTTTAAAGGCATCTAAATTTGAAAAATTCTGACAAAGACAAAACATCTAACTTATGTTCATTGTTGTTATGACACTCAAATACCAAATTATTATATCATATACATCACTTTGTGTACATTTCAAGAACTTTCATTGATGTCTGACAAACTACACACAAACTAATACCCCTCTTGAGAATTCATACCACAATCCTAAGATAGTTCTGAAGGCATTTCCACCTTGAAAGCCACACCAGTTTCAATGTTTAGTACAACCAAGTCACAGCACCATTGCATGTGTTTACAAAGGATCTATGATTTTTTTTAGTGTTCAACAGCTAAGGCTGTTTTTGTGCTATAACCATTTCATAAATTTAGAGGCTAAACAGTAGTTTGAGTTATTGGGCATTTAACATGAATATGTTTTGGGAGGCATTTTCAAAATATACTGGGGCATCATACAACCTATTTAGTCCAAGAACGTGTGTTCTGAAAAGGAACGTAATATTGCTTGGAGATACAGTTATTTGTATATTGAAAAACTCCAAAATCCATTTGGTGTGACTGCACACAATCAACCAATATGTGGCTCAATTTTAGAGTACTTCTTCTAGAAAGGTGTTGGTAGTGGTGTTAATGAAATTTCCAGGTAGAGTACCCTTACCAATGGCAATTGCAATTTAAAGGCCCTTGCCATGGTGTTGATTGATCAAGATGAGACACGGGGATGGGGAAAGGACGTCCCCCCACCATCCCTCCACCGCTGCTGGGACACCAGAGTCTTGCCAAGGATACCGGGGACATCTAGGCATCTCTGGGATGTCCTGGGGATGCCCAGGCATCCCTTGAATGTCCCAAAGATGTCTGGATGTTTTCCATCCTGGGGCATTTCAAAAAGGCATTTTTTTTTAAAAAAAATCTTTTTTTCCTCATTGTTGGTGCTAGGATCGAACCCTAATGGGAAATGGGCCCCATCCATGCCCTCTAACCTTTACAAAAGCCTCTCAAATCCTCTTTTTTTCTCACATGGTTTCTAATTTTTCCAACAGCTAGGTGAAGAGGAGAGAAAAGAGTGAAGGAGTGAAGGAAATAGATTGAGTTTTTGCAAGCACAAGAGGGGTGACAAGGAGCAAAAAGAAGGGGAGGAGGATTCTACACCAACTTGGAGAGATTTTTCAAGCACAAGGTAGGTTTCTATGATTGTTTTTCTCAAACCTTTTTGTTGTTTATTGTAAGTTCTATTTTCGAAGACAGATTTGATGTTGAATCTTATAGTCAACATGAAAAATGAAAAATGCACATGGTTATTTTGAAATGAATGTATGAAAATGCATTTCCAGCCATGATCGTAGTTGTAAATGCACATTCATTTCAATGTAACATTGTTCATTTTTCATTTTGACATCAAGATTCAACATCAAATTTTAAATTTTATTTTCAAATTTGTTAAACTAGGCACTAACAGAATTTATATTGTGAATAGCAGTGTCACAATGAGCTCTCATGACATGACTGAGGATGAGATAGCGGTTCATCCAAAGTTGCATGGAAACGGATACAGTATCGGATACAGAGATGGAAACAACCATTTTTCAAGACCCCTCATATGGATGCATCAAGATATGACATTCATAAAAAACTCGCATAAAGGTATTCTAACTAATGGGAGGCAAATCTTAAGTAGGCACCTGTGGCCAACCATGGAAGAATATAGTAATAGAATGCCATGAATAATAGACATAAGGAACTGTACCATAGGACTATCTTGCATGCTATTGTGCCAACACAGTGTTGAGTGCTTGGCAACACTATGTTCCACATGGGCACCATTGGAATTCAGTTTTCAAAAGTTTTAATAAGTTTCTAATGCTATTTCCAAAGGTTTCTAAAGACATACATTAACCTATCAATATTCTACCGTAAGTCATGTTATACAATACTTTATTTATTTAGGGTATGTATTCCTGGGAAATTTGGAGTTACAAATATACTGGGCAAAAAAGCATGGGTTCTTGGAGTGAAGAGTAACCTTCAAATTTTACGTTTTAATAGTGTACATCTTTACTATATTATAAGTTATAACATTTAATTTTAAAATAGTCATTTACCAAAGAACCACCAAATTTATAGACATTAAAATTCAAAACTTATAAGAGTATGTAGGAAAATATTTTCAAAAGGAAACTAACCAAAATGTCTATAAAGAAGTTATAATTTGCATAACAGGATGTTAATCACATGATAATTGAGCAATACAACAATAATTTGTTAAGAACTAGCTTGCAGCATATAACAAGACTAGAAGCATTTTCAGGGGAAAAAGCAGCTCATCCACAATAAATGTTTATATGTTGATTGAATTTTAATAAGCTTGGCACATACAATTCTCTGCAGTTTTTGAATCCCACCTTGATAACCTAGTCTATTAGCATGTCTATAGTTGACAGACAACTTAAAATGTAAAAATTGCATACCTGGTCTTTGTATACATTCACGCGTACAAGATTTGAAACTTTAGGCCTCACATCATTTGGCTTGTGTTGAACACCAACCTTGAAAAAAATGGCCAATTAAAACCACAAACAAAATTGACGAAGAAAAAAATTACAAGGATTTGTATAAACAAAACTGTACCAAAAGATTTTAACCTATTCAGATTTTGGAAAATTTTCCTTATAAAATAATCAAATAACATTTATTCTAAGCATACACCAAGTATGTAAGTTTCTAGCAGGCAAACATATAAACACTTGCTCTTGGTGCAAAGATACTAGTTTTTAGATAAATAATGGCTTTCATATAGAGTACGCAGTACAGTAACACATCTATAATGAACAATTACCTAGTAAATATTTCATGTTTATTTTAGCTATCATTAATTTATGTCTCACCCACTATCACATATGATACCACCTCCTTATTTCTGCAAATAGACTAGCCATCTAGGAGTTTTCATTACAAAGATTTCCTTATGACGATTTTCAAATAATGTGTTCGTTAAAAGCAAACACAGAAACTATTGCACAACCATGATAAAACTTTGTAAAACTTACAATATATGGAACAGGAGCATCCAAGAAGTCGAGCATCTTTTTCGGTAAAACCTGAAACGGTCAATATTAACATCCAATTAAAAATTAAAAATAAATTAAACAAATCAGAAGATGGTGAAGTGGGACAACTTAAATGAACATGTACAGCAGAGTCGCAAACATAAAATGGAGTAAATTTTACATGCTAAATGTCAGAAAACTTGGATGATGGTGCATAACAACTTACATGGATGGTCATATAGGGATAAAAAAAATTCTTATAAAGACTGTGTAAATGGGAAAATGAGAAATAAAATAATGCAAGTATAGTCCAAAAAACCAAAGCATTCAGATGAGCAACCCAGATCCAATGCATAGAATACTGATACAAGCAAACCACAACTCGCTTACAGCACTGAGCACACAGCTGGATGCCCTTGCAAAAATGTTTCAACAGCATATGGATTTGAAGCATGCTACTTTAACATTGAATATTAGTTAATCCATCTTTTTAGATAATATAACCAAGTTCATACATAAAACTTTAGAACTTACATTTTCATTCAGCTCAAATTTTCAAAGTTCAGTTCAGAAACTTGGTTAGACAGTTGAACTTGAACTTGAACTACCAAGTATGTATTACCACTAGTAAAGTGAATAATCCATTTACGGTTAGGGATGGTGCATTACCTTTACTTTCTTATGCTCAGTTGAGATGCTCTAGGGAATAGTTCATTCCTATATATTTAGATGTATTTGTATCAAATTGACATATCTTGGTCATTTCGGGGCATTAATACCAGGGTTTCAAAACGCCCCAAGTACTTAACTTTACACACAACTAAACAAAAGCAGATTGACCAGTTAAGTAAATCATGTGTGAACTCGCCTGCTACACATGCTTGGCCCATGTAGCAGGTGCATCCAAACACAGACACTAAACAATGTGCTGTTAATATTGAAAAAAATGCACTTCCAAGTTCTATTTTACTGCAATTGCCGCTCCTTTCAATCACAAATGCATTCAATCTCCTTTGAGCTCATGACTTTGATATTTTTTATGAGAAATTTCTGTAAATTTTGAGGTTTTGAAATTAAATTTTTGGCAGAGTACATAGCATCAGTGTGAGCGAAGTTTGCTGTATTTGCAACCCTCCAAACTTTAGTTTGTACATTTGAGTGTGTATTTTGGCATGCAATTATTTTTTGGCAACACTAAAAAGCAAAAATTGAAAAAAGTCAAAGTTAAGGGCATTTTGTGTTATGTTTGCAATTTTTTTTAAAACCAATCTGTGTTTGGCATAGGTTTGCATCAGCAGCATTATGAAGATCTTTATGTGTGGTTGTGGAGGAATGCTGCCATTGGAAATACCAAGTGCCTTCGGTAAAGGAGCTACTAACAGAGCAGCAGACTTTCAGAGTGAACAGAGGCGCCGCTAAGATTTGTGTTTAGGCCAGTGAAGTGGAAGGGACTTTTGAGCATTACACAAGCTCAATTTTGAATTACTTATTAAGCATTAGAACTAGATTTCTTATGCATTTCTTAATTGATGTAGGGATTCCATTTCTAGATTTGTTTCACATCCATTTGAATTGATGTAGAGTTTCTAGCATTCTACATTAATAACTTTGCTATTTTGTTTTTAGTTTTTCAAAAACAATCTGCATTTTTTGTATTTTTAATACTAGGATTTCCAACAATTAATTTTTTTTCATGTTTTTCTAATGCCATGGTTTACAATTGCATCTAAATGGCAATAGGAAGTGGAAACCATAGTTAAAGCCAAATGGATGCCACTTTGAAAGTACATCATACCAGCACCAACCACAAGATCTATCATTTGTAACAGTCATGACCTGGATGAGCTAAGGCATCAATCACAAACATATCACCTTATATACACCCTTGGCCATGACATATAATTGTGCCCAACCATTCAGCCAAAGGTTGAAAGGGAGATAAATGCAGCCCTAGCTTTGATCAAGCAACAAGGATTAGAGAATGTGAGGATACAAGCAGCCATTGCATCAGTAACAAATCCCAATATGGGGCAAGAATCAATGGAATATAGGGACAGAGATTGTGAGCCCCTATCATGGTCCACGAATTTGAGACTCGTCTGCTTCATTGAATTTCAACCATATGCAAAGCTTTTTTTGTGCCACAAAACACACCAAGTTAGCATCCTTCACTTGAAGGTACAAGTTGGAACAAGAACAACCATGACGAAGGAAACATGGCTTGTGGGAATTATTGGTATTACAACAACCTTCTGTTCAACATGACCAGAAGTTGATATCGGGAAGCCTTGACCATTGCAAGGGTAAAAGGCACCTATTTAACATGTCTTTAAGTGAGTTGTTGCTTCAAAATGCAATAACAAATACCCAGTCGATTGTGGAAATGGTGGATGAGCAGAAGAAATCTTGCCACAAGTATGGATACACCATATCATTAATCGATTGAAAAATGGAAGGAACTGAACATTCATCAACTTTTTAGTTACCTCAAGTAGTCAAATGATGATCTTGAAGTCCATCAAGGCCTCATGCATACTCAAGAATGCAGAGAATGTGGGTATAATGTTGGAGGAAGTTGCACTCAAAATTGGCATAGAGAAAGTGGTTCAAGTGGCAACAAAAAATGCAACAGTGTATCTGACTACAAAGAGACTCTTAAAGGTAAAGCACCCATCACTTTTTTGGACCCCACGTACTTTCCATTGCTTTGATCTTCTCATGGAACACCTAAGTAAACTTGATTGGTTGAAGTTAGCGATGGAAGACGATAGGAGCACCATCAAATATATCTACAATCACTGTTGGGTGCTCAGCTAGATGAAAGAACATATAGAGTACCTTGTGCAAGCAAATACAACAAGGTGTGCAACTACTTCATCACCTTACAAAACATCAATAGTTTAATAACACCCCTAAAGCATATGGTCGTGAACAAAGCATTGACAGTTTCTTCTTAATGAAGGTACATGGAGAAGGCAAAAAGACATTCCTTAACGATGTCTTCACAAAGATCAGTGATGAGATTGTCAAAGGTAGCTTCAAACTTAAATTTAAAATTTTTTAGTGTATCCTTCCAATTCACATTTTATAGATTGTTCAAATTTTAAGTTTTGTTTTTTATTGCAACTTTAATTTGTTGGTGTCAAATCCTTTAGTTAGAGTTTTGCGCTTGGCAGATGGAGAGAATAGCCCAATGATCTACCTCTACAAGGCCATGGACAAGGCTAAGAAGGCCATTCAAAAGTATTATAGGGGAGATATATGAAACTTCCAAAACCATTTGGGACATTATTGATAAGAGGTTGAACAATCAACTCCACCACCATTAATGTAGTGACACACTACCTAAATCCCATTTTTTCTTCTTTGAGAACTTCAAAGGTTGATGGAGAGGTTTTGGAGGGTCTCTCAACATGTATTTAGAAGATGTTGCCTAAGGTTGAGGCCAAGGAAAGAATCAGAAAGACTGTCCCTATTATCAAAGAGTTGCAAAAATGCAAGCATGCTAATAGGAGGCTCTTTGCTTTGCCACTGGCTATTCAAAGAAGAATCATCCAAGCACTAGGTAACAAAAAATCTCAGCCTTCACTTCATTTCAAATCTTTGATATGTGCAATTATTGCTTACTTACAAACTTTTGAATATTTTCTTTTGTAGCTACATGTTGAGATTATTCAGGTGCAAACAGCCCAAATCTTCAAAGGTTATCTATCCCTTCAAATTGTCTAAAACTTGTTGCAAATTTTTGGATCTGAATACATTGGAATTTATTTTATTTCATGTTCACAAAAGAACACACAACAGTTGACACAAAGAAAACCTCAATGACCATGATCATACACTCATGCAATACAACCTTCATTTTTTCTCAAAAAAGGTGGAGTGCTCAATTAATCAAGAGGCAATTGACTTGGAAGTTAATGATCCATATGAAGACTAGACAACCACCGATGAGAAACCTTTGTTTACAAAAGATGATATTGCCAAATTTGAGAGACAAGCAAAGGAGGGTGCAGCAGAAACAGTAGGAGGCATTATATCGAAGGAGATCATAGTTGAGGATAAGGGTATTCCTGAAGGAGTCATCATCATCTTCTAGTTAGAGGACGGATCCAACACCAAAACCAAAAAGGAGAAGTAGGACCCCAACAATCCGTAGAACAAATACAGGGGCAAGAAAAATATAAAATGTTGAAACTTGATGAAATTTTAATTTTCATGATGATTTTCAATCATCATGTCATATTATTGGCAATTGATTTGCACATTGATTGGATATTGTACTCCTAACTCAAATCTAATAGAAAGAACATCCCTTATGTTCTAGAACCTTGTTCCATATGTGTTATAAATGTGTTTTGCTTAATATTTACATTGTTTTAATGAATTTACGTATTTTGTAAGTTTGCCAAGTTTTTACTTAGTTGCCAAGTTCAATTTAAAATTGGGTTTGTGAAAATTTGTTAGGATACTAGTTTTGAAATCTTGATCAATTTCAATAACCTAGTTTCTTAATATACCACTCATGATTAAAATCAGTACACATTAATGCTCAGTTGCCAGTATAGCAGTTGTATTGCATGGAACCAACTCTTCTAGATCAAGAGGGGAGAAACAATGACTAAAGTAGACTGCTCCTAAAGAAACCCACTGAACTGAAAATAGTTTGCAGCCAAATGAGCTGTAAGTGTAGGAATATGAATATAACCTGTAAGTGAATAAGCAAGGTAGAATGTTATACACTTATGTCATTGTATAAAATGATGAGTGAGGTTATGAAATGACCTTTTTTAAATTCATAAAGCTAGAACAACTGATGAATAAATTACAAAAGAGATGTATCCAGGAAGGAAAAATCACCCTGTTTTATGATAAATGAAAGTGGAGATATTTAATCTAAAACAAAAAACAAAATGCTACAATACCAGGGAAACAAACCAATTCTGGTTTATATTAATAATCCTCAAAGGCATGAAAAAATAACAAATTGATTTGTAAACACATAAAACTTACAGGAAGCAATAAGCTCTGCCATTCAAATGGGCGAATCAAGGGAATGAGTGAAAGGACAACAGCAGCTAGAATGCCCTGCATAAGTCAAGTTCCATTTTGCCAAATCAATCATATGTGGTGTACAACTAGATGATTTTATCTTAGAGTTAATCACACACAAAGATACCGTGAATCTAACAATATTCTTTATTTATAACTAAAAGAAGCAAATTTCTATTTAGTGACAAGTTTATAAGAGAGAAATTACCAGGTTTGGACATATGACAACCACCTGCTTCTCTAACAATGCTCCAGCAAGTAAAGCCAGTACCTGTAATAGCACTATCTGGGTAAAAACTATTCACAAATCCACATATGAAAACTTATACATCTGAATGGTAAGGCAATAACAATTGTAGTTGGCAATGACTTATGTCTCTAATGCACAAGCAATCCGCACAAGCAATGCATGGATAAGAGCCCAAAAAAAACAAAAATGAAAAAGAAATGATGACCATGTGATTAACTTTGATAGGCAACTGAAGATAAAAATGTATTCATAATCTTAGAATATGCAAGGGAAAACTATAAAAGATGATTATGTCAAATGTTGAATGCAATACAATAACTGACAAAAAGGCTATGTGTGGATCAGAAATTTGACAATAATTAAGCATATAAGAAATGTGATTACACTTTCAAGTGAGAGTACTCTGCACACTGTGGCAATTGTCCATGGAGACAACGCAAGTGCTTCCTCCCCAGCAGACAATGCTGCATTTACCTGAAACACAATCAAATAACAGTGAGAGTGTGTACCTTTAGTTGCCAACAACAGCATCAAGATTATATCACATATTGACAAGTCAGAGACTGCACTATCAAAATTGATGGTAAGTAACTCGATCAATATCAACTCTTAGGAAAAATCAAGATATTATATTCAATGATATTCTAAGATATACATGTATTTTTTCACATAGATGAACACTTACCTCAGCTACCTCCAAACTCGTTCTGTGGGACCGGACTTGTGATATTCTCCCACCCATCAGTTTCAAGGTTGACTCTCCAGGTCGATGATACTTCAATTCTGGTAAATGGTCAAGAGGTTGAAATGCAATATCTGTTCCTCTTGATGGTAAGGGATGAGAATGGTAACCACAAATTATCTGCAACAACTCATTGTTGTGGTTCTACCATGTACCAGACCAAGAATGGAACTTCAGTAATAGAATTTGGGAATTTGTAAAAAGATTTCTAACTACGCAAATTAGCTTTGGGGAATCAGCTGCATGTCAATATCAAGCCAATCTTCAAAGGCCATCTTTCATGAGTAACACAGCTAAGTCCCCAGAAACAATATCACATTGTGATGCAATGCACCAACACCAAATGCATTTAAAAACATTTATAATTTCTAAACCTCCTATAAAAAAGAGGCGAGGCTACATTCTTAGGACAAGCCAACCAGAATCCTAAAATCCAAATATTTTGCAAGTGCAAGAGTGCATATCATACCTTAGCCCATTCCATAATTCCATCAGTCCCATAACCATTTTCTTGCCCAATAGAAGCTTCATCAACATCATCATCATCTGAATCAATACTACGTATTGAACTGCAATTAAACATTTTCAACCATAAGAAAAGTTACAACATTCTAAAATTATAAGTTCGCATTCACTGAATATCAAGAAAAAAAAATTATGATTTAACACTAATTTCAATGAAGAGACTAGAGAAAGCAGCTCCTCTGAAACAAATGTCAACAAGTATTATACATAGAATTGCCATTTTTCCCAAAAATATATAAATGTTGCTGCAAGGCATAAGTGCATGGATAGAGAGAGTATGTATTATGAGGGAAAAGAAAGATGATTCTATAAAATATTAATAATCTTCTACAGAAGAATTAAAATACATATAACTTAACCATGACTATCATATCATTCAGTATACGGTGGTTGACAGACCACTGAAATGATAATATGGTTAGAAGCATAGAAGAGTTAAGCAGGGTATTAGCGATATTAAATGTTCGCTCGAATGTATGATCTGTAAACTTCATGGGTACCCCATTGACCATATCATTGATACAGATTTCATCACAAATACTTATTTTTTGAAGTTATATGCTTATTTGAACAAATTTAAAGGCTTCAAGACAAGATGTAAGTACAGAAACTATGGCCAATTACCAACACATTAAAATCCTTATGCAAATGTTAACTACATGCCTACATCAAATGCATCCTCTAAATCATACTCCAAAACATGCTACTGCACATGTGAATGCTTAGACAATCCACAAAACTATAGAGCAAACAAGCGTATGCAGAGTTGCCGGAAATAGCACCCTCCCTGGCCTGGTACGTGTACTGCCATACCAGAAACGAGTACGGATACGGTACCACATAAATATGGCTCAGATACCGTATTAACTGGAATGTGAAAAAATTGCAAATTTTGGCTGTTTCCTTGCAAATTTCCCTATTGGAATAACCAAAACTTAATGAGTGCTAGCCACTTTTTATAGTCACCACTCATAGAAAACTAACCCTATCTACACCTACATGCAAGCACTAGAAGTACTTGTTTTCTGACATAACCAGTGACCTACTGAGTGCTCAACAAATTTTCCAACTATGGTTCTAGGCCTACCTAAAGAAATGCTTGTGGATACTCGTACAGCTTCATCATTTGTTTTGGTTGAAGGTTTTCTAATAGAGGCTTCACATGGGGATGTTCAAGTTTTGAACAAACAATTGTTGATGGTGAACTGTCAGCTTTAGAACCTTAAGAATACCAATGGTGTCTCAAGAGTCATCAAGCCAATCTTCAAAGGCCATCTTTCATGAGTAATCATTCATGGCTTTATAAATGCTGACATGTCTGATGTTTACAACTTTACACATTTAGGTATGTACCTGTTCATTTAAGGGTTTCTTACTTCCCAGTGTAAGTTTTCAATACTGGACATTTCCAGGCATTTAGCTGCTGTTTCCAGGGCATTCCCAGTTCAACAGAGGAGATCAGGGACAATCTAGGAATGTGTCCGAGGCATCCACACATCCCCTAAACATGGTAGGGATAAGGGAAGACGGGAAAGGCTCAAGGATTCATCCCCATGTATCCTTGTATTTATGTGAACCCAACAATTGGGGGAACCAATTTCACAAATCATCACTCTTTCAATTATGCTCAATACTCAGAAATACACCTAAAGTAATAATGTTAAACTCAAAAGTGTAACATCTAAACAACCTGAAGACCAGGATAGCCAGTAGGCACTAAAGCATAAATGTAAAGGAAGCCCTTTACCTATAGATGGATTCACAACTTGCAGTACGCTCGATTGGACGACCCAATGATGATGTTCGAATTTCAGGGGTATGTTGTCCATTTCCAACACCATCGTGTACCCTGTCAAAGCTATCACAAACTTCTGATGTTTCTGATATATTATCATCACCAACACTTGCAGTATGTTTAAAATCTCTATCCCATTCCCTCCCTTGGTTGAAATCTGAAGCTTCACTGGTAACCGCACTTTCAGGAGATGGAGGGTCAGATGCTCTTGATGAAAATGAGCTCACTTTGCTTTCAGAAATAAGACCAGCTGCTGCTGCAGTAGCCCCAAATACACTATCAACAGGAATTGCACTAGCCATCCAATCATCTGGATCAGAATCTATTGGAGAGGAAGTCTTCCCATTTGCTCTTTCACGCACTTTTACCATAGGAGGCACATAATCTGTCAATGTCATCTCGTTGACAAACTGTGTTATCCTCTCCAGACGCTCCTGGGCAATGATGCTGTCAAATGTTTTAATAGTATTAGAAATAGAAATGTTCTCAACTGGAAGACCAACTATGCAAAAGATTGAATGGCATTTAAATCAAAGGCTTCCAACCTCCAAAGTCCATAATGTATTTGTATAACAATTATATTTCATCATTCAAGTTCGATAATTCTTGATTCAATGAAAACAAAAGTCTAGTGGAAAACACAAGTGCTATATAAAAGCCAATATCAATGCTCAATAAATGAGATCCTTATTGATCATGCAAAATGATCAAAAAAATGTGCTCAATAAATGAGATCCTTATTGATCATGCAAAATGCTCAAAAAAATGTGAATAGATGTAATATGACAGATAAAGACAACTTTCTTTAACAGAATAAGGACAAACATGTTTTAAGTGTATCTTAGCATAAAGCTACATTTTTACTTTATTTTGATTCAGACATTAACCACATTGCTCAGCACACACAATGAGAAATAAAGATTCATACAGACTAGGCTGCAACTTCACATCTATTGACTAAAAGGCAAATTGAATACAGACAGAAAAATTTATTGAACGTGGGGACCACTAATGTACATATAAAAGACATTAACTTATAAGAAAATTTTCAACCATGCAGTCTATAGACATGCCAGCAACTTCAGTGTCAATGATATTTATGTTCCATTTCTTGCAATAATATATGAGCTTCCACATTTAGAAATCAGTAACAACGTACCTGTTCAACACTTCAAAGTGTAGTTCAAAAAAGGGTAATTTGGTGAGAATACAATAACAACGTGGTGCAGAAACCAAGAAGCGGCTAACAGATGAAAAGTTGTCAGGCGTTGCCGAGTTCATAGCAAGGATACCAGGTGGCCTTTGAACAATTTCTTGCACATAAACACAGATTCCATATAGTGGTGCATTGTCTGCAACCTGAAAAAAAATTAACTGTTAGCATAAATTTAATTTGCAACTCTGTTAAGTATATTCATTGTACAATGAATTCCAATCAATATAACCAGTACATACCGAACCCATAAAGAATGAAATTGATTGAATATACATACAAGAAGCAGATTCAAAAACTTTATCAAGGATTAAATAAAATTTGTAATCATTTTTTAAATTACTTTCATACAATTTCTTTCAATATCTTAAATTGGTCGAATTACAAATATACATACTGAAATTTCCTGCAAATTGACAAATTTCAAGGCCTAGATTCCTCCATGTGCACTGAAATTAACAGAGTAAAAAGATTTCGAAAATAAATAAAAATCTTTGGTCCTGGCCCTTGAAATACAAAATATAGGCATCCCCTCCAGCCAAATTAATGTTCATACTAAATGCAGCCTTCTATTGTTGGACTTGTGCATTGGTTGTCGATATCTTTCCTTATATTACTTTGATTTCTAAAACTCCTCAGTAAAACGTACAATGCATAGAAACAAGGCAATATGTCTCCCGGTACCTTGGACACATCTCAGGTACAAGGACACATCTCAGAGATGCAAGATGAGCTCAAAGATATATTTGAAGTTTTAGAGAGATAAGTTGGAGGCTTCTGTCACTTAAAAAAATATGAAGCTATGACTTGGCTTTCTTTGCTTTGCTGCAACACTCTCTTTGATTTCTCCTGGATTCTGATGATAAATTTTTTGGCTATTTTTAGTAAGAACTGAACAGTATAAAAATATAAAGTGAAGCAATTCAACCTAGAATCTATAACGTCTTGTGAAAAGTGGTCCTCCAAGAAGTTGGCAAAACCTATAAGAAAGCAAATTTTCTGTCTTCTGAAATTTTTTTATTTTTGTATTTTGTGAGTCCATTCAGTGTGCTTTTTATAGGTCAAACTGTTGAACTCTCTCAAACACATTGTACACCCTTTCATCATGTTTTATACATTTGAATCTTTCCGACAGTTTTTTAGGAGGTTGCGAAATATTGCCCCAGCATTGTGACTTACTATTTTTTTGTGTATATTGTCAGAAGTTAGAACATTGTCCTGAGCTACCCCTTAATCTATCACCTCTCCATGTGACTGATGGCCTCCACTGCTTCTATCCCTGATTTGATATGAACATAAGAACTTTTAAGTTCATAAATGACCCTCTTCCACTTGAGAGGCATAATCCATCCAAAATCCATTTTCATTGACTACAATTATTTTTTAATAGGATGACACTAAACCAGCATGCAGAACTATTGTAATGGAACCTTCTGTATAACTAACAAAGATGAAGATTCTACCACTAATATTCAATAATTGCTTCTGGATTCGATTGTGTATGCCAATTTTTATCATCAACGTTTCAAATCACACTCTGTGATTCATCATCAGGATGAACAAGAATACCAAAGAGATGAAAGATAGTGAGTTGCAGACCTGATATAGAATAAAAAGAGGTGGAGGGTAAGAAGGGGCACAAAGAATGAAGATAAAAAATATAAATAAAATATAACCCAAAATAAGACAAGAAACCAAAAAAAAAAAACATAAAAAACAAGTAAATGCTAAAAAAGCTATAACGAGAAATAAAGGAGGAAAAGACAGAAAATATTCAATCAAATAAAATAAAATAAGCCCAAAGAGAAATATGTGTGTGTATGTAAAGTATAAGTATATGTGTGTGTGTGTACATATATATATGTGTGTATATATATACACACACAAATATATGTGTGTATGTCTATGTGTGTGTATATACTGTATGTATATACTGTATGTATATGCACATATTTATATATATGTACATATACATATACATATGTACACACATATATATATCACAAGGAAGACGAGCTAAACCTAGAAAAATAGGACACCTAGAGGAGAAAAAACAAAGAGGAAATAAAAACCAAAAGAACATAAAAACCTTAAAAATATGAAAACAAAGGAAAGGAAAATAACTAAAGCAAAACCAATCAAAAACAAAATAAATAAACCAGGGAGCAAAAAATAAATAAAGACCAATGAAGAGAAATAGGAAGAGAACTAAAACAAATAAACTACGAAAGAAAGGAGACAATGAAAAGAGAAACCAAAAAATAAAGATAACAAAAAACACCAAAATGCTAAAAGGCTATAAAGAGAAAAAAGGAGGAAAAGGATTCGACCTAGAATCTAGAAAGCCATGTGACACGCTTTCTCCAAAGTGTTGAGAGTCTTGAGACAATTTGTCAAGACAAGTTTCATTAATCTTAAAACAAGATTTCTGTTTTCCAAATACCTAGAAATTTTCTTATATTTTTCATATTTTGCAACTTTTAAGTCTTTTGGTTTAGTTTTAAAGTATCAAACTTCACCATACTAAGTTTTGCACCCTTTCATCATCTTCACACCATTTTTTACAGGGACTCATTTCAAGCTACGATTATAAAGCTATGCCACCCACATGATGACCTACTAAGTTTATCAATATTTTATCAACACATTGTCAGAGCTCCCACCAAGATCAAACTATTGACATACACCTTGTTTTTGGCATTCAAATAAAATTTGAAAATAAGCATCTAACTTTGCATACCAATTTTTAAGTCATAAATACTCATTGATAGGAATATTTATATGATAATCAAAATCTATGTTACCAGATTCTTTGAAATAGATTACCGTATTGAAGAAATACACTACCGCATCATGTTCAGCACTGGGATAGCCTTCAGCTGTCCATAAAAATGTGATTTTTGGCACCTTTTTAAAAAAAAACCATGCACGTGAAACCTAATTTGTTCTAAAGTGTTCTAATTTGACTCTTTTTGCCCTAAAGTCACTCAAACTACACTCACTCACACAAATAGAAGAAAGAAAAGCACTAATTTGTCTCCAACCTGCAATTCTCATTCTTGGTTAACCCTCTTTTTTAACCTTTTATACATATTATAGTGGTTATCAGATGTTTTTTGTTTTTCTTAAGTTAATGCACCCTAGGGTTGTAATGCCTTTTTTTTTGTGTGTTATTTATACAAAATGACTGCTAGTTGTGGCTCAGTTTGTCTTGTGATAGAGGCAGTTAAACACCTTTTTGGCAAGATGTAACTACGATTGAGAAACTTCCTGAAGGTGAGGGTTTTCATCGGCATTGTATTCAATGTAGGAATGAATATAAAAACTTCATATAGCTGAGTGAAAGCTTGCCTAAATGCTATAACCACCTTAGGAATAAGAGTTTGCCCTAGGCCAAAAAAGGACTGCCAAAGGACCAAATTATGACATATATCAAAGAACAAGATGCCAACATTATAAGTGAGAGAAAAAGAACGAGTGTATCCTCTATAAGTACCGGTTGGCCCACATCCTCTCATGCCATCACCATGTTTCCAAGATGACGATACCCCCTCTATTTTCAATTAAAGAGACCAATAGGAAAGGTCGAGGGAAGTTGCAAATCAATGTATTGCCCATCACATTCATGACCATAAGTTTCCTTCCAACCTCAGATCACCATATTGATGGGGCAGTTACCAATTCACCTATTGATTACACTAGTCCTAGGTATGAAACTATCTTATTGTCCCAAGAAAAAAATTCCATAGAGGCACCATTGAAGGCAGTCAAGGATACATGCACAAAACAAAAGTGTACCATTTCTAATGGATGGAGGAATTGCAAAAATAGACCACTAGTTAATGTCACTATAGTGTGCCCTAATGGAGTGATGTTTTTGAAGGTGGTTGATTGTGAGGGGCAAGCAAAAGATGCAAACTTTATTGCCAAGATCCTAATAGAATCCATGGAGATGGCGGGCCCCAGAAAAATTCTCCAATTCATAATGGATAAGACTGAAAATTACAAGGCAGTTGGTTTAATAATGGAGGCTAAATAATGACATTTTTGGGACATCGTGTGACATCTATTCCCACAACTAAGTAATGCAAATGATTGACACAAAGATTAAGTGGATCAAAGAAATCTACAAAAAGACAGGAAATTTGAAAGTTTGTTACACATCATCATATGTCACAATCCAGCTTTAGGTCCTCCAAGTGAAAGTTGTTGAAGGTAAGCTACTTATTATTATATTTTTTAATTTTTTATGTCTACTTTTTAATTTTCTATTTTAATTCTTTTATACCATGTTTCATTGTTGAGACTCCGTTCACATCACAAACAAATCATCTTGAGACAACTCATGAAGGTGCAAGAGCCATTGAACACCATGATCATCAACACTCATTAGCATGCATGGATGCAATCAAATACAAAGAGCACTAAAAGGTCAGAGCACTGATCCTCAATGGTGAGTGGTAAGCTTGTGTGGAATAGGTTTTGAGTTTAACTAAAGTCATCACAAGAATAAATAGTTATATTGGTACAAATTGACTATTGGCTAGGTGAAATTTATCAAAACATGGACTCCTTGGTTGAAAAAAATTCAAGCCATAATTAACCCAAGGAGAATGACCTCAGAAACACTTTTCAAAAAAGTGTGAAAAATCATCCATGACCATTTGAACAAGATGACCACACTCTTGCATCTCCTAGCGTTTGCTTTGTCCCCAAAATATTACAACACAAAGATACTTTCCTTATCGAGGAGGGTGACACCATATAGAGATAATGATGTTATTAGTGGGTAAAAGGCTGCATTCAAAAGAATATTTCTAGATACAAATATACAAAGTGTTGCCCTAGGTAAGTTTGGTCATTTGTCATTTTATATTTTCAAGGAATAATGATGTTCACACTCCTCTCAAGTCAAATAAAAGAAAGATGGAATGGATGGTGATATATCCATGTACAAGAACTATTTACCTACAACCTCCTGCATTAAAAATTATGTCTTAAATATGCTTCTTTATTTTAACTTCCTTTCTTTTCTTTTGCCACTGAATATTACATTTTATAATTGCAAACGTCAAATTGAGTTCATAAGCAATTCTACATGGTGTGGGTTCTTCTTCAACTAACTGGAATTGGAGTGCGTACTCCTATATCCACTCAATTGAGTGCAACTGGTTGGTTGAAAAAAAAAAGATGAGGATTTGATCTAAGTGCATTCCAAGTTGTGTCTTTCGTCACATAAGCTAGCTATTTACGAGGGGGCAATGAGGAATTGGGATATGACCCTTGAGTGTGCTCACTTAGATGCTTTTGTTGCATAGCTTGTGTTAGTCTCTTTAGATGAGGCAGACTCCACATATGAGATGGTTAGTGGGAGTGGCAATGTGGCTACTTGTGGTTCAAACAAAATTTGATGCTCTCAATGAATAGCAATATGAACATATTGATTTCAAGTTTCACTTTTTATTAACATTTGACATGGAATCAATGCATTATAGATTTATTAGTATTTTGTTTTTTTGGCAATTTTTTATATATATACACATAGGAAACCATTCATGAACCCACAAAAAACACTATGCCGTATTGCACACCCAAATTTCAAACATATACCAAAACTATAAAAAAATCATGGATACATGCATAATTGTAGCCTGAAAAAAAAATTGATTTTATTGTTCCATATTAAAATAATAAAATCAAAATTCATCATCACATCATTATCTAATCAATAAAATAAGCAAAAAATAAAAACTAAAACCACTGATATTAATAATTATAAATTCGTATTTAAAAAAAAAAACTATAAACATTCAATGTACATATTTCAAATTAAAATTTGAAAAAAAAATACTGAAACTATAGCTTAAATTACCTTAAGTTAGGCCATGCACAATGCTAAAAGTAGAATAAATAATGGTTGAGGGCAAACATTGGTACACTATACATTTCTCATGACAGATTTTAGGTTTGTTTCTCTCATCAAAGGGCCATCTATCCACTTCAAATGACATGTTTTATGATGTATTTTTTTTGGTACCAATCTGTTCATTGATAGATGCAGGGATGAGTGAGGAGCTTAACTGGTTCCCATGGCCAGATAAAGGACACAATTTTTCATTTTTATCTATCCTACTGCTATTTCCAACTCTTCTGTCACTACGGATCCATTCAGCCATTACATGATTCCAATAATAATTTAAACACCAATATATAATTTAAAAATACAGCCATTCGTGTCTAGGACAAATCAGGCCCTGTTTCACAGGACAACCCTTGGCATCCTCATAGTCATACCAACCCTGAATGTAGGCCTCCGGGCTGGCAAACTGGTAACATAGATTTTATACACACAAACACAGAAAGAAAGAGAGAGCAATCCATTGCCTGTTCCTGGTGCATTGCATAAGCAATATAATGCACAACAGCAAGATTTGGTAGCACCTTATTACCAAATGAAGCCTGGGCAGTTCCAGATTCTCATTGTATATATATTGTAGCAGAATCTTCAACTAAATCTTTGAATATGTCAAAACAACATATTTTTTAAAATGGACTTTTGGAGATATTATAAGCTATTAAGCACATTCAGGATTCATAAGCTTAAGACTGTGTTCCAAGTTCCCACCTGTTGTGACATTTTCACACATCGCCCCATTGCAAATGGGGACCCATGTTTTTTGCTTTTTAGGGTTTGTTTTTTTAGGTTTTTTAGGGTTTTGTTAGTTAGCCTTTGCATTTTGAGTGTCGCCCAGGGGATCACATGGATAGCAAGTCCGGCTTGAGTGAAGTCTGGAATGTCCTGAAAATTTGGCTAAGTCTGATGTCCTGATCCTGAAATTTGACTAAGTCTGGAAACTGAAAAACCTCCAAAAACTAGATTTTGCAATATAACTCCTGGAGGTCTGAAACCACTCTCAAACATCCTGAAAGTATATATGGAATATAACTTAAAGTATAAGTTCTTATACTTAAATGTTATATTCCATAAAAATTATCCTGATAGAGAGTTCGAAAAGTCAAATTTCGCTCGTGTCCTTCTCCAAGGGTCCAGAGCGAAAAGCGCTCCTGTCCCTCTCCAAGGGACCAAGGCGAATCGCTCGTGTCCCTCACTAAGGGCCCAGAGCGAAAATGCTTAGTTGAGCCATTCCTGACCTTGTTTGGACGAATCGAGACATCAAAGGCATGGTGAAGGACGAAATGAGCATGATAGAGCATCCAGACTTGATCAAAAACAATGAAATGATGAAGTTTTTGCCTAGAGGGTCAAATTCGCTCCTGTCCCTCACTGAAGGACCAGAGCGAAATTCTTCATAAGGTACGATCTGGGCAAAGACCAAGCAAGTTTTGTGTTTGAAGGCAAGAAAGGAGGCGAGATGAACGCGTTTAAGACAAATTGAAGATTATGAAACACCAACAAGGGACCAAAATGTCCTAGTTCGCTCCTGTCCCTCAGGAAGGGACCAGAGCGATTTTTGTTTTAGATGATTTTCTTGCCAAGTTACAATGAATTCCAAGGCATGGATGAATGAAAGGGGACATTATGAGACCGTTGAAGATAATTTGCGAAGATGATAAAGTGAGATGAAGCCCACAAGAGCAAAATCGCTCCTATCCCTCTCCAAGGGACCAGGGCGATATGATGATTATATTGCCTCTTCTTCAAATTCAAATCACTCCAAGGCGAAGAACAAGGTGCCAAGGACGTTTCGAAGCATCTCCATCAAGCACAAAGTTAAAAGGATCGCCACATTGAGGGATTTGCTCTAAAATATCCTAATTCGCTCCTGTCCCTTAGGAAGGGACCAGAGCGAAAATTGCATAAAGGCATAGATTTCAAAAGTTAAACAAGCATCAAGCCACCAAGAGGAATCAAGGGACGTCATTTCACGCATTGAAGGTAATGGCAAGTTGAAGAACGCAAGAACAAACTCAAAACCTTGAGGATCGCTCCTGTCCCTCTCCAAGGGACCAGAGCGATGTTTATCATATTGGCCAAATCTCTCAAAAATCACGTGAAATTAAGGTTTTGCAAAGTGGTAAAAGGTCCGAGGCATGATTAGAAGATGATATACAAAGGCTTCAAACGTTAAACGATCACCAATTTGTATAAAGAGCCTATATCGCTCCTGTCCTTTGGACAAGGACCAAAGCGATTTTCATTAAAATACCCATGTTCCTTCAAAATCATGACAAGGCAAGGGTAGGCGAAGTTAAGGACGTCCTTTGGAAGACAATGAACGAAGAACGAAGATCAAATGTTTGCAAATTTGAGCCAGGACACTAGGATCGCTCCTGTCCCTCAGCAAGGGACCAGGGCGATATTTGCCAAAACACATGATATCCTTTAAAGATCACGTTGAAATAAGGTTGCACAAGGTTTTAAACATCATTTGGAAGGTGATACAAAGGGAGATAGACGTTAAATATTACCAATTTGAGCTTAAAATGGAGAAAAGACAAGGATCGCTCCTGTCCCTCTCCAAGGGACAAGGGCGATGATCCTTTAAACATCAAAATGCCTTGTGAAAATCAAGTGGAACAAGCATGGAATGAACAAGCAAGGTTATTATTCACCATACGAGGAAAAGTTGATATCCAAATGGAGAATTTCAAGTGAAAACATTAGGATCGCTCCTGTCCCTCTCCAAGGGACCAGGGCGATATCACATCTTAAAGACATTCCTTCGCACAAACAAGTCAATCAAACTTGAAGGACCCAGCTAAAATGCCGATTTGAACGTAAGGATCAAGATTTTGGACGTCAAAAATGCAAGGATCAAGACCAAATTGATGGATCGCTCCTGTCCCTCAGTCAGGGACCAGGGCGATGAGGTACGTATTATTTCATTTTCAAAAATTTGGCGCTCGAACACATTTCTTTAAATTTATTTTAAATGCTAAAATCGATGGATTGCAAATTTAATTAAAAATGGCATTTAAAATTTGCGCTTGATATTTATTAATTATTTTTGCCTTTATAAAAATCGAAATTTATTAATTTAAATAATAAAGGCATTTAATAATTAATTATTAATTAATAAAAAAATCAAATGGGGCGCTTGATTTAAAAATTTGTTTCATTTTACAAGGGTCGGCCTTTTAAGTTTATTTTAAATTTGTCTTATTTGCCAAAGTCGGCCTAAGATCAATATGAAGGTAAGCGCCTATAAAGGGAAGGTGGTTTATTCATTTCAAATCATCATTTAACATCCTTCATTAGCATGCGATTTAGAGAATACAAAGGAGGTGCGAAATTGTCATTCAAGAGGAGGGCGCAGACATCATCAAAGGAGTGCGAGCTTAGTCTCAAGTTAGGCGAACTTGCCAAGGACATTGAAGAACACATCAAAGATATCCCCAAGGGTGGCGAATTAATAAAGAGGACGTTCATTATCCTTCAAGATCAAGTCAAAGGCTTCAAGTTTTAATTTTGCCTAGGCAAATTCCTTGTTTTGCATTTTAGAGTTAGGCTCTCAAGAGAGGTATGGCGATATGAATTTATTGTTTTAATTTCGAATTTTGATTGTCATTGCCTTAAGCTTGAATTTTGAATTTTGAATTGTATTAGCTCAATCGTCATTTAGGAAATGATAATTCAAGGACTTATCGTTAAGTTTCCTAAAATTTGCTCTCTAATTCATGTTATGTATTGCAAAATCATGTTACTAATTTTGAAATGTTGTGTAGGCATCAAATGGAGATCTCTTCAAGGAAAATCAAGCCGGATCAAGGACGGTCTTCGCCAGGACGATCAAGCCAGGACATGGGCAACCTCTTTCAATCCAACATTCCAAGGCGAGGTACATCATCATCCTGCACATCAAGGACACAGGGAGTTAGAACAAGGGCTCGTTGAAGAAGTAAATAGTTCCAGATGAATTAATTAAAGCCAGTTTCTCAACAACATCAAGTTGAATATCTACCAAGTTACAGGTGTCAAATGAGGCCTAGTCATCATTTCTCCAATCAGTGAGGTCCACCTCAGCATGCCCAGATTCAATGTACTTAACTCATGGAAGGTGGCACAAACTCCGATGTACCTACCCCAGCTATCCATTGGTCGATTTTTTCTAGAGGGGACATGTGTCCAAGCAATACAATTTTATCATTGGTCAAGCATTAAATGTTATGTAATGGTTGTAACAAACCCTAATTAGGGTTTTCATTGTAAAATCTTGGCCATTGATCTTGAATTGATCTAAGCCATCAAATTGTATTGTGGGCACTATATAAGCCCAGGCATTTTCATTTTGTAAAGGCTAATTAGCAATTGTTAGAGATAGTATGTAAATAGTTAGAATAGTTAGAGAATAGTTGGAAGCAATTAGAGTAGAATAGGAGGACAAGGCAAGAAATTGTTGCCATTGATTGTAAACAAACTCCATTTTCATTGAAGTAATGGTGAAATATGTCGTTTTCTTGCAATTTGCATGGTTTCTTGTTGAGTCTTCAATCTTAGATGGTAGATGATTAGATGAATGGAGGAAATGTGATTGATTGATGGTGGAATTCGTATATCCATACTACTAGCAGTTTGTTGATTGCAGACTTGCCTTGTGTAGTCAACTGGAATCGTTCAGCTTAAGCTCAATTTCAATTTGTTGCCTCTTCATTGATATGCATCAACTTGGATGGTATCTATGCCTGCGGTGATGATTTGAACATCATAAAGCTTCCCTTAGAAGATCGCACTAGTCTTGTGTAGATGTTCCATTGATGTCAAAACAAGATCTAGTTAGAGTTTCATCAAAAATCAAGTCATTGCTCCTACATTCTTAGTATTAGGATTAGATCCTCTCTTCGCCCTTATCCTTTTTTCATTTTTTTCAAATCTAAGTCAGTAAGAGCCTGTGTCCAGCAAAGCAGATCGGAAGTTCAATCATCACATGTAAGTCCCCTTGTGATCCCAGCAAATCACATCATACCACTGGAGCTTGTCCACACGTAGAGACCCTACATCAAAGAACCTTGGAGTCTACCTAACTGATCCTTTACGCGAATCTTCAGCAGTTAGAGACTATTTTCTCAAGAGAGGATAAGATGCCTTTAGGTATTTTATTCTGTGTATGATGGTGTACAAAATACACGTCAACACCACCATGCTTTAATTTCTTGCCAGTTGCTGATATTTTGAATTTTGATAATCAATCAGTTTCTGTCGTCAATTTAAGGTCAAATAAATATATTGCAATTCGCAGTACTTCTTGCTTCAGTAAGTGCCCATTTTCTGTGAACATCATCATAGGCAGAACTGAAAATAAAATATCAACTAGTTGATTCCTGGGCCATTACTAGATTGTTCCACTATATAATTTGCTATAGCTCTACTATCAACTACCAAGAATCGTTTCTTGTTTAATTACAAACCTCATTCTGCACTGATACATGCAACAGAATTGATCACAAAAGTGATATGAATAAAATAAGGGCAGCAAAAACATGAGAAAAGATGAGATAAATTTATAAAGAACGGAATTTACCTTAAGTGAAAAAACAAAGGCTAAATCGTCTCGATTGAGGTGATCCTGTGTAGTCAAGAGTCAAGACCAAGTAATTAATATTTTTGGAGAAGGCTTCTTAGCATCTGATTCATTGTTCCCCATAAACATTTAAATCAGAACATTGAGAATGTTTCCAATTTGAACTTTATGCTTGGTGAAAAATTACTAGAAGCTTCAATATAGATAAATTTAAATACCCCTTCTGGCATGATGAGACAAAAGAATTCACGTCAAAAAAATGAAAAATAAGAACAGGCTACTCAAAGAGAAATTTGACCCAAGGTAAAATCCAAGTAAATTAGATTAGATTTTTAAGTTCCAACACCTGAATCATCTATCTTTTCGCCAGCAGAACCTCAAATTGACTATTTATAATAGAGCTACATACCTGACCATATACAACTTCATTAAGGTCACTCATTGATGGTGTTCTTTCCATTAAGCGGGCCTGTACAAAACATTCATAAAAGTCAAACCCAGAGTTCATCTTGCTCAAACTACTCAAGTATAATAAGTAAAGCCTTCCCAACACAATAAACAGCATATGGGTATAGAGAAAGGATACCTCAAATCAAATGACACCACCAAAATGGTAGATTAATGCTGAGAAATTAGCTTACCATGTACAACAGATACAAAAAAGGTCAAATTTAACACGATAAACAGACAGCTGTAGCTTCTAATGGAGAAACAATAATACAACAAGCATTAAGAACACACTTTGGAAACATAAGTGTGTGATTTGCAGAACCACTATTGTAGGCAAAGTTGCCAAGGTTTGTATCTGCATGTACAGGTATATGCCTGCAACTCTAAAGCTAGAGTCTGTCAAGGTAAAGGGTGAATCCATCTATTGATAACATAAAAGCAAACAATATACACATGCACAACAAACAAATACAGTGTCTCTCCTAATTTCTATGAACAGAATCTAAATATTGCAGAGCCCAAAACTAAATAAGATTATGTGAAATTCCCTGAAGCTACCAAAAAACAATTGAAAAATGCAACAAATAATATTCCAAACCGACAGTACTAATATATGATCTGAAAGATTGCATTTATGTTGAGAATATGAAAATCACATATCTTATACAATTACTTTGAGAGCCCAAAAAAGTCCATCACAAAAAGTACCCAAAATCCTCATTAAACCATTCCAGTGTAATAACAAAGATCAAAATTTGATTTGAGTTCTCATTTTTTAATTCATGTACATCAAATTGCTTTGGCATTAAATTATTTTAGAGGGGACGAATCATATAATTGTAGAGACCATAGCCACAATAGTTCTGCAGTAAACAGCTCTCAAATTTGACTCAAAACTCTGTGATTTTATGTTTTACCTGATGTCTTCACAAGTCCTTGCTGAATCCAATTCAAGTGATTTTGAAGGATTAATATTTTTCCTCGTAACTCCATCTTTCATAATGTACATATGATGTGCCAAATTACGTGCAAAAGAGTTATCCATAAGAATCTAGAGATACAGGAACCAACCTTCTAGGTACATGATCCCCAAGAATCCTGAAAGCTCGTCTTAGAGGCAGGATAGATGTCTCGGGACAAAAAGCTTCAATAAGCCTCTAGTGGTAAGTAGCAAATAACCCAATCTAACTTAAATTTTTGCAAAACACCAACTCATTTAATATGAATGATTTTTAAAAAAAAAAAGAAATTATTTTTATTGAAATAATGATACAAGAATAATGTGTTGAATCTCCATATGGGTAAGACTAGATATGAGAGTGAAGGTTATCTATAGATGAGGTTATCTATAGACCAAATAGGGATAGAGACCCTTTGGAGATGCTTCATGACATTTAATGAGTCCCCCTCCACCTCCAAATAGCTAATATCAAGATTGCAGGCCACGGGAAGACCCAGTAGGCAACATGACTAGAGTAGGCACTTAGATTAATTGCAAAAGCACCAAGGATATTACCCATATAGTCCCTTATAACCCCATCACCTCCTGCAGGTCCAAGGTTTACCTTAAAGACCAATCAAGATAAGTCATTCTCTATTATTATACAGCATATATTGAATATATTAAAAAAATAGTCTACTAGGCCATAAATCAATATATTTCCAATTCTCTTTATGGACTATTCCTTTTAAGGACTGAGCAAAATCAATAAAAATTGTTATTTAAAATTAAATATATAAAATTAAAATCTAACATAGATTATTGACTATTAGTAAAATCTTATTAAAACATGATTATTAATATTATTTACAGTTTAAAACTAAATACTAAAAATAAAATTAATACAAAAATAATTAATAAATTTATAAAGGAAGTTCATTTTAAAACAAAATTGGGATTTAGAATTCATTTGAAATATGGGAACACTTAAATCCAAAAACAGCACATTCTGATGCACTACTTCAAATTCAAAAAATGCATTGCTAAAGTCAATTGTAGTAATATCTCCAATTTCAGTTCAGCTGGCAATAAGTGAGGGATCAACAAGCAAGCTGTTATTTGTTCACTTTACCCATGCCTTACAATTCAATGAAAGAAAGGAACTACTAGCCATGGGACGAACAACATCATGCTGCAAGGATCAGTGCTAGGGTCATGCCAACCACAGTAACACACACTTGAAATTTATTTCTTTATATTTTTCTAATGGAAAACCATCAGTGCCACAACCCCCTACAAAATAACTACAGAAATATTTATCCTTTAATTGCACTATTTCTTGTTTTAAAACATGAGAAAAGCTATTTTTTGTAATGTCCCCATCCTAGTCAAGGATAGTGGTTTGAGGAGTTAGCCTATTTTTGGACCCTTGTAGGCTAACAGGGTATGGATAAGGGGGTCGGTGATGTAGTATCTTGAGGAGTGGTCTGTCTATTTGTTCTAGTTCACTGTTGAGTTCAGTTCTGGTCTTCGTTTCATCAGTTTCTGACATTATATGAGGATTTCCTAATTTATAGGGAAAAACTGCTAAAAGTAGACATGGTCTTATTTTCATTGGCATGGCGAACCGTGGCCCCAGCTTTTGACAGATTCAGTTTCTGAGTAATAATGAGCGAGATATGAATTTTTAAGTGATTCCCACAGGCAATTAATGTTTTAATGAATTATTAAAATAAAACCACAAAGTGCATCGCCTAAATTTATTTAAGTGAAAATTTAATATCTCCTAAGTTGGGCGTTGCTTTTAGGGTTAAGTTGGGAACCCTAAAAGCAAGTTATGATATTTTAAAAACCTAATTGCCAAAAATCGTATTTTTGGGGTATTTAGGCAGCCAAGATGAAATTAAACCTCATTCATTAATATTGAGCATTTGACATTTCTTCTGAGCACTTGGCTATGTCGGCTTGGGTTTGGACCTGTTTTGGAGAGTGTGCATTCTTCAGAATTCAGTAGCTTTGAGATTGTGAAAGATCAATCGAATTGTTGCAGCTCGGTTGGCTTCATTTAGAAGTCAAATTGAATTAAATTGGGGCAGATTTGGCTTCTTACAAGGCAGATTTGTTGTAGGTTTCCTATTTACTGTTTTGCTGTTAATTTTTCTGTGGTTTGGAGGTTGCTTTTCCCAAACACACAGCTTGCTCATTTATTGGCGCCATCTTCCACTGTTTGGGTGCCTTAGTATTAAATAAGAGCAGATATGAATTGTTTCAGAATAAAAAATCAAAACTTTGTAAGTTGCTGATTGAATTCTTTTAATTCAATAAATTGGCTAAGGACCTACGGGTATGCTTCTAAATTCTCCAGTTTATTGTTTTCAGCTGATTATTTCATGTATTATTTTCAATATGTGTTGAAAATTAAGAAACCCCTTCTGCAATTTCTGTCTATTTCTGAAAGACCATCTTTAATAATCAAAAATACAAAAAGAATTACAAAATTACAGCAGGTTGAAGAATTGGACCAGCAAGGGTTCATCACATTTTTCCATCAGGATCACCTAGACGTCCTTGGGAAAATTGAGGAATGTCGCAAACATCAACTATACCTGGGACATCCAGGCATCACCTAATGTACCAGTGATGTTTTGCCACATTTCAGGGACATCTTCCCATTTTAAATATGTTTGCGAAAATCCCCTACTGTCCTGCTGTCCTGAAAACATGGAGTGGGATGAAAACATCATTTTAGGGCAAGGGACACATCCCTGTGGAACAAAGAATTTATTAATAATATGGTTACGGACAATATTTTATTCACAAAATCTTCATGTCGCTTAGATCTCTACCCCTCAACAGCAAGGCCCTAAGATAGGATTCTATTCCAAGTATTTTTTGCATATTCTTGATGGCATCATTGTCCACCACATCTATATTCCACACCATTAGAATGATAGGTTTAGGATTCCTCTTGGTAAATTGAGGGTATCCTCACCACATGCTCCTCAAGACTAGCCACCACATTCCTCATGGTGATAGGATTTTTCACGTGTATGATTTTATTCTTTCCAAAAGGAGGAGATAGAGGTGCACTTTATTTTAGCGTATCCCATCTATTATGATATTAACAGGCAATACTGTTGCTTGTACAGGGATTCAGAAAGATTAGTATTCCTAATCAAAGGCAATTGGTACTCCATCTTTAAGCAGTGGTCACCTACAAACATAAAGTTTTTATAAGGGATCCAAAGGACTACAAAAAGGATAACGTCTCTCTTCCATTTGCTTTCAATGGTTAGAGATATTAAGCATCTCTTAGATGCTAATATTACAATAAAATCATCTATGAGAAACCACTCACCTTCAGGCATAGGTACTAAAATGCCTTCATTACCCCCACATTCCTCATTCCACACATGGTAGATCCAATGTTTTCCAGTCTATAGAATCCTCTTCCCCTCCTCATTTGTGCTAGACATGTATTACAAGCTTCTTTTCTACTTTTAGTCTTTTAGAGGATCACAGATTGGTGTATTAGGAGGATTTCAGACACACTCTTTATGCACCCCATCGTCAATTTATTCCTGGGCATTCTACAACGATATCATCAAATCTTGTATTGGCACTTTCACATTGACTAGTGATGAGAGGATCATTCCTTTGTCTCATAAATAAGAATATGGCAAGTCATGGCCTTCAGCACTCCCAGCTTCCTTGGCAATCGATCTTCCTTTCTCATGGTTGACTGCAATTTTTGAAATACATTAGACCATCAACATGATATGTTTAGGGTTTAATCAACTTGGCTTTATTGTGAATTTTCTCTCCCTTAGATCTACTTCAAGCATGCAGGGCAATAGATGAAACCTATCTATTTCATGAACCAGTCAACAATCTCTCTTAATATTTCTGTTTTGCATGGACACCCAGATATAGCGCACATGGATATTAAACAAATGCTAAACAAGCCACATGCCCAAGAGAAGGTGAAATTGCTAAGCAGCAGAAATAATCAATTTATCTATTTTCATAATGGGAATTAAAATAAACCAAAAAAATTCAGTCCTTTGTTACAGACACTCTAGGTAATGTTAGTCTCAGTACAAAAAATTAACATGATATGTTGATAAACTGATACTAAACAATTCTCATCCTGAACAAATGAGAACTGAAGGAGTTTCCCATGAGAAAAATTTCAGCTACTGTCACTGTTCCTATATAAATTCTTCAGTAGGTTCATCGGCAATAAGATTAGAAACAGAACAGTCCATTTCACAACTACAAAGTGAGGAAACACCAAAGAGGAAAGAAAAATATGTGAGCTTAAACAAATACCTTAACACCTCCAGGAAAACAGAATGCGGGTAGATCCTTGCTCCTCATAGCTAACCTCTTCCCTGGTGGATACTTAAAAAGAATCTGCACAAAAATAATCAATATCATATTAGATTATGGAGTAAACTACCTACTCTACATAACGAGGCTAAAATTTATCTCAAACTAGGAAAATTCATAAATACGTATAAACTATACCTACTCTCCATAAGCAAAAGCCAAAATCAATCTAAAACTAGGAAATTCACCAATAATTTTTAATCCAATTTGCTATATATTATAGACACAAAAATAATATAAATAATAAATATTTAATTAGCAAATGTCATACCTATAAAATGTACACCTGGGATGATTTTTACACAAACAAGTACAATCTACTCCGATAGTTTTATTGTTTTACCAAAGTGAAGACAAACTGACAAAAATCTCAGTAAAAACGAAGATTCAAATAAAGGGAGTATTCTCAAGATTACTCTCACCAAATATTTCACCAATATTGTTGTCGAGTAGATTTACTAACTATATATATCTACCATATGACAATATGTATTTAGTATTTACTGGTGAAATATGTTGTAAATCTCTACAAGCCGTTCAGGATTAATAAATAAGTTTTAGTGAATCTGTAGGAGACTAACTAGTAAAAAACAACACAATCTGAAAATTTGGAAGCCTTATAGACATTCAAAAACAATGTTTTCCAAGGTGCATTTTGCTAATAGTCAAATTAAGCTATCAAATCCTATGAAAAATACAAGGAAAACTGGAAAATAACATTCTTTTTTGGGCCCTTTGTATATCCTATAGAGTGCTCATATTCAAGAAATTTAAACAGTACAATACAACATAAGGTAGTTATAATCCTTATGGATCCATCTGGGAGACTGGGACAAATAACCATGCTACTATGAATAATTTAAAGGTTTGCAAAAATAACATTCAATATGGAAGAACATACATCAGCATTGCACTTTCAGCAAAACAAAAAGCAAGACAGTGAATATACATGGAATTAACCAAAAAGTGATATAAAACACCACCATAAATAAGAAAATTTGAAATCAAGTGTTGAAATACACACATAAACTCAATGAGTATTACACATTCATCCATCCTCCAAAACCGATGCCAAAAAGGTTTTCTATGCGTATGTGAACATGGATATATTTGAGAGCAACCTTATGTATATCCTTCCATTTCTTCTCATTAAAACTGTGGGCTAAAGCATTTCTCTGTGTGAAGGCGCTGTCAGCGACTCAACCGTGTAGTTTTGAATAAATCTTAATAAATGCATATTTCATGAGTAGTGGTTCCCAAGAACCTGTCTCTCATGACCATGAATGATGCAATTAGCACTCATTGCATCTAAGTAATACTTCACATGGCCATTCATGGTCATCATTAGAGATAGGTTCTTGAAAACCACTACTAATAAAATATGGGTCAATGAAGATTGACTTGAAACTACACAGTTGAATCCCAATAATTCATCAAATGGATATTAATACATGTCACACCTGATCAACTATTACATGCAGAAGGCATCTATCCACTAGAAAGAAATCATAAAAATCACAGTTATCTAAATTTGTCATCAAATATTCTTGCATGGACATGAAAGAGAATTCATACGGGAATATACTCTACAGGAGACTAGCTCTTCTTGAAGTGAGTAACTCTTATGTTCAGAAGTTGTACTTCAATCTTCCTTATACAGAATTGTGGTCCATATTCGCTACTATCATTTTTCAATTGTTTCATCATGTATTTATATTACAATGAATTGTTAATATTAGCTTCTTAAGTATATGCTGTTAACAAATTAATTTCTGTACGGCCAAAAGAGTTACAAATCTTGAAGAATGTGAAACAACATTGAAGTGTAAAATAATCAGAATATCAGAAAGGTAAAACATACAATCACAACATTGTAGCCTGGAGGAGGGAGAATCTCACTTGGAGCCAATTACATAAGAGAAGCTTGGCACTTGTTGACGTGTTTTTTATGACTACATCGAACACAGAATAAAGTTGCTTAACCTTCACTTCACTCTCTCTTGATCAAAGTGCGATTGCATGCTAAGATTGCAAAAAGTTCAAACAATCGACTCCAAGGTTCCTTTATGCTACGGACGTGACTCAGTTGGCTGATGTGATTGCTGGTAATCCAAGGGGCCTTACGTTTGCATCATTCTTTCACTTCTTTGTTGTGGCTGGAACTCCATCATCGGATATGGCAATTCTGCGATGCTGCTACTTCGAACAGACTAAAATGAACTGAAAATAAAGGGGAAAGGGTTTAGAAGGATCTAAATCTATTCCTAAGGGCAGTGATATCAACAGTTAATGCTTTGGTGGACAAATTCCAAATAAACCAAGCTCTGCTTCGCCAAGATTAACTACAACTCCGCAAGAACCGGTGCAATCTTCTGAGGATGTTGAAGGATTTTCAAATCAAGAAAGTGCATTTGAATACCCAAAACGGCGCAATCCAAATGACCGTCCACAATCAAACTTAGCACAAGTTTAATGGCTCAAGCTAACTTTACACTGCAACTTACAATCAGAAAGATGCAAAAAGTATGAACCATGGAAATTCATCAGACACCATTACATTCTCCATTGAAATCAAAGCACGTTATCTAACAACTGAGAAAATAAAATTCTCCTCTAAGTGAGGAAGGTGAAACCATGCAAGTCTTGAAAAAATAACTTAAGTGGACACCATCAGAGAACAATGTTTCACTGTTATTATCTCAAAACTTATCACAACAATTTCATACAAGTCTCCCTTCTTTAAAAATGAGGGGGGTCACCCGTTTATATAGGCACCTGGCTTGACTACATGCAAACCCTAAAGATTCGCCACTCAAGATGTAACAAGGTGGGAATCGGCTATTAATGCCCACTAAGCCCATATACAATTAATTCAAAAGTACCCAAAATAGCATCCATTGCGCATTAAATGTACCACCTCTTTCAAATTCACCCAACATGTGTTGAATATTCATCCATGCAAAAATCACCCCATTATGTCATAAATTCTCCATCACTTCCACATGCAGCAGCTGCATGCAAAAGGAATCTGGCATAAATTCAACATGTAATGACCGGGTCACCATTTGGTCAAATATTCTAGTAATGAATGCACCACCCTACTGCCATAAGTTCAATAGATCCTCACCATGCAAGTGGACCTCATTGTCGTATATCTGTTCCTACACATCGAGAATTGTTGGAGAGAGAAAATTTGATTTAGGTAGAATTTTCTTGAAGTCTCTTCAACTTTCCTTGCTTGGAGAAAGTTTTCCATCAATTTTCCCCATCTTCTGTTTTGTAGGAATTTTCCACAAATTAGGGTTTCAAGTCCAGGATGGAGAGAATTCTCCTACGAATCCAAATCTATAAAAATTTTGAAATTGGATGTGATTTGATGCCCAAGAATGGATTTTTCAAGAATTTTCCTGGGGGAAATTTCTTGTTCAGTTCATCCCTGATTCCTTCCTTGCCTTAGAAATTTTATCTTCAATTCATCCTTGGGTGTAATTTCTTCCTTGCTTGGAATTTCGTCCTGAAGGAAGGAATTTCCCACACTTAGTCAATTTTTCACCTTTCCTGGAATTTTGTCCTGGAGGAAGGAATCTCCAACACTTAGTCAATTTTCCACTTTCTTGGAATTTCTTCTTCTTGGGCGCAATTCTTCCCTGAGGAAGGAATTTTTTTGAATTTTGATTTTTTCTTCCTGAACCTTGATTTTTATGTCTTGTTTCCAACCTTGGGCACATTTTGGAACTCGACAAGAAATTCTGGAAATTTGTTCCTTGAGGAAGGAATTTTTGTGCTCTTTGAATTCATCATGTCTACAGGGAGCTTTTTTGACCAACTTTTCACACCTCCTACTTTTTAGGAACTTTCCTAAAATTTAGGTCTCGGGTCCAGGAGATAGAGAAATTTCTCACGATTCCGAATCCATAAAAATTTTCAGATTCTGATAAGATTCAGTGCCTAAAAATGGAAAATTCAAATTTTTTCTCAAGGGGATTTTTTGCTTTTCATTCCTCCTTGACCCTTGGATTTTCATGCCTTAGACAAATTTTCGAGACAAATTTTCGAGTTTTCAAGCTTAAGACATGGAATTCATGGCGGAATCCATCACCTCCTTGATTCTCCTTGAGGACTCCATTTTGACGCCTACCATCTTCCTTGGGCGGCATTTTGGTGATGAGGAGGAATTCATGATCTCGCTTATCTTTCCTTGACCCTCCTTGTTTGGCGCCCTCTCTTCCTTACAGGGCGCAATTTTCTATTGGAGAAGGAATTCTACTATGTTGTGCATTCTTCATGAACATGAAACTTAGGCGCCTTGTGTACTTTTCCTGAACACTCTAATTTAACGCCCCTCATCATTCCTAGGAGCTATTTCTCCCTTGTGATGGAATTCCTTCCATCTTGGACTTCCCTTGATGCTCCTTCTTTAACACCTTAATCCTTCCTTGAGCGCTATTTATCCATGAAGGAGGAATTGTGCAATTTTTCATCTTTCCAAGGCGGGAGGGATTTGGCGCCCTTCCCATCCTGCCTAGGCACAAATCTCCTTAAGGCAAGGATTTTTTACTTTTTTTATGCTTTCCATGGACACCCTTGTTTGGTGCCATTCACCTGGCATGGGCGCAATTTCTTTATGAGGGGGGAATTCACTATTTTTCATGAATTCCATGGCTCCTTCTATTTGGCGCCCTGTGTAATCCTAGGGTGGAATTTTGTACTGAAGGACGAATTTCACACTTTGGAGTTCTTCCTTGACTCCCTTGTTTTGGCACCCTTTCTTGTGCATGGGTGGATTTTTCACTAAGGCATGGAATTCATGATTTTCATTTTCTCCATGGCATGGGCACTTTGGCGCCCTTCCTTGTCTTAGGGTGGAATTTTGAATTGATTGTGGAATTTCATGCCTTGTTCATTTTCCCTGAGGCCCTTAGTTTGGCGCCATGACTTCTTGGGCCCTAATTTTTCATGAAGGAGGAATTCACAATTTTCCTTGAATTCCATGGTGTGAGCATTTTGGCGCCTTCATCCTTAGTTGGACACTGGATTGCCTAAGGGAAAGAAATTCATCATTTCTTCCTTCCTTGATGCCAGACTCCTTTACTTGGATGTCAAATTGATTTGCTGAGGGATTTTCGTGTTGCTTTCCAGACTTGGATGATTTTTTGAGCTTTCCACTCTTGGACTAGTTCCCATACTTAGCCAAATTTTGATCACACTTGTCTGCCTTCTGACTCTTCCAGATTTAGAAATGATCTTCAGGAACGTTCAATCTTCAGCATCTTTAGCGATGAACCTGCCAAAATAGATTTTCCCAAATAGTAAGTGATTCAAAATGTTAGGGTTTGGACAAGATAGGTCAAAAAAGCTCTTACTAAAAATTGAAACTTACTAAAAATAGAAATTACTAAAAATAGTAAGTTTGTTTTTTGGCAAAATTAGACCAATCCAGGAGGCCGTGAAACTTACTAAAAATAGTAAGTGCTCAGAATTCGCTCAAATTTTAGTGGGAGGCTCCTTGAAGGGTCCTGATTCCAGTTGTATGCTTAGTTTTCCAAAACCCTAACAGAAACCCCTAAAATCTACGACTAAAGGCAGAAACCCTAAAATTGACAAAACGAGCCCTAGACTTGGCCAAAATCACTCAAACGACAGGCAGACTTGATCAATTTAACCCCCAAACACTTGCAAAGCAGAGAGACTTTACAAGACAGCTGCGAAAAGACCCAAAAACGAAAGCCAAAAAACCAAGAGGGCCTAAAAAGTAGGGGGTCCCCATTTGCAATGGGGCGATGTGTGAAAACGTCACAACACTCTCATTTGAATTCTACCCAATGCAAGAAGAGCTTAACAGATAAACCACAACCCATCAGTTTTTGTATTATAAATGTTTGATTAAAATTTCTTGGGTATTGCAGTGCCAAAAGTATTAAATACTATAATTACCATCATAAGGTGAAACTCCTTAACTAATTACAGCCTTTGGTTTAATTTTTCACACTATCCATGTACTGAATGTATACCTTCACCTCCATTAACAAACAATGCAAATACACACACACACACACAAAGATTTACCCCTTCTATAATAAAATGTAGGCTGTTGACCCATCTTATCAATAATCCACCTACCGTGCTCACTGGCACATAAAAGATAACTCCCTGCAAAAACAACTAGACTTCATCCATATATATCATATCGTTGCTAGCTTTTTATATCACTCTCTCTGAAATCATTCAACAAAACAAAAGGGTTTGATAAGAATTTACAGGAAAACCATTAAAAATTCAAAGACAAGTTCATAATGCTAGAGGCCTGCTGACATAAATAACATTTTGTGTTTGAAAGTGAAAATATAACAGAATGTCCAAGCAGAGGACAGAGCTCCTGCACAATCTCAACACATCTAGCTAACTATGTCCTACAAGAAATCTGTTGCAACTGTTTTTGACACAAATGCTTGGTTCCCATGCCTACAACTTCCATAACATCTCCCATTAGCCAGCCACACACCAAAAATCTAACTTGGGCCTACTTTTCTGTTCTTCGATTTTCAAATGAAATAAAAGGTAAGTCAAACTTTGTGACAAGAAACAATGACTATTATGAATGCATCGCAAATTGAGATTTGAAAACACAAACCTGAGGTTCTAATGTGGGCAAGGGAGGACCACGATATGGTTGTCTTCTTCCATCACCTAGTCTTGTTGTCTTTGACATTTCTGTCTCCCATGTCTTCCTTTTTGCAAATGCAGCCTCAGTTGCCTGAACATTTGTATTTGAATGCAATCCAACAACAAGAAAATGTTCAAACAAGCAATGTGGTTCTTGATGTTGTTTACGTTCCTGCAGCAATAATAAGCATTTGACCATAAATTATTAGTATTGAAGCCAAGATGCCACTTTGTGCCACTTCAGGAAATTATTTTAATATTGAAACAAAGAGCTTCTAACGATTCCTAAGAAAGCAAATATAATGATTAAAAACTCAAACTAAACCCCCTCAGTAATAACAAAAACTAAATCAGCATAGAAATCTCCATAATCTTAGTGTTGAAAACTGTGCAGGAGATCTAAGACTAAATTGTCATCTTACTTGTAAATATGCTCTGATCATTTCATATTTTTTTATGTGCACCTAACATGTCTTGATCACCTTAATGACCACTGTAACAACTGTAGGAACGTGTTTTTTGTATAAACGAATAAGTAGATATTTGTGAACTTTCTTTTTAATTCTAAATCATTTTCTAGAATTTTAACATTGTCTGCATATTTTTTGCAAATATATTTTTCACTGAAACTCAAGTGTTCAGAATTCATTATCTTAACGCATATTCTTTTTAAAAAAAACAGAATCCATGATCCATCAAACAGACTAGTAATTTGCATTACGCATGAAATTAAAGTTCAGAAATAGTGGTTAATATAAACCACTCCAAAGAATCAGCTGGGAGTAAAGAACTCCAAGACCTTCGTGGCAACCAAAAACCAGGTTAGTGAGGAAATCCTGCTGAAATTTTATGTTTCACAAGAAAGCCTGACTCTTCAGAACAGAATTGTTAGTTCTACTTTATTAATTAGAGGTCTGTAGTTGTAAATCCATGGCAATGACGACAAAGTTGCATCCAAAGTTGGCCAGAATGATACACAATAATCAACAGACATACAAAAGGAATGGACTAAAAGAAAATCATGTAACCTTCTCAAAGATCAAGAAAAGATAAACTGAAGTCTTTGAAATAAGCACATGCAAGAGAAAGGAATAGCTTTTATAAAGGATCAGAAGTTAGAAAAACAATGACTGGCCCTGACAGAAGAGTCCCTAACTGATTTAGGACAAGTGAAACCATTTGGTAAGCATTTTAATTTTCAGAAGTTAGGATCAACACATGCAAAGTCAAATGGGGGAACAAGACTGTTTTATTACACACATTTATTGAAGGGCACATGGTACAATATGCCACTCCTCTGGTCTTCTCAAGTACTCAACATGCATCATCCTGCCATGCATTTTAGAGATCACTCAAAAGAACCTTTTAAATACACAAAACAGTGCACAGATCCATCTATTACATAAGATAATTTAATGTATTCATCATTTTCTAACATTCTCCATTGAACAATGCATAAAATCAAACATCATATTCCCTCATCAACACAACAGAGACTCAAAACAAGTACATTTTTCCCTCTCTTTGACAAGTTAGCCAGTAGTGACCTCTCAGCCACCTACTCTAAATGCATGTATCCAAAACTTTGTGCAAAAGCTCCATGACCATGGGAGTCTATGTACATCGTATCTCTTCTATGTGGTCTTTATAAATCTAACTCTACTATCTCCATCTGTGTTTATCCACTTTGCACCATTTATCTTCATTTTCTATCCATATATCAGATTACATTGCATAAGCAAAAAGAAATAATGTGTCTAGAAAGAATATGTGATGAAAAACAACTTACAAGCAAGAAATATTCCTCTAAGGCACTAATGTCTCTTAAATTTTAATATTGCCAGCCACAGATATCATATTACACTGAATCTCTAAAAATATTAATATATTAAGCAAACTTTTCAAGAAAAACCTAACTAAGCTCAATCCTTGCCGTAACCTGTCCATAAATGATGTGGTGGAAAGATAGCCAGCATTACAAAAACATTGCCTCATTCAATCTACTATTGTCGATTTCAAGTTGCACAACCTGAATGAAACAAACAACAAAACATCGTCTAACTGCTCTAACATTCAGAAGATGGTAAGATATAACACCATGGAAAACAAGTTCCAAGAACAACTTAAAAGGATAATGTCTGATTACTAAAAATGGAGGCCGTTGCCCAGGACCACATCAAAAACACAAATGAGAAAAGATGTATATTAGAATTTATCAAAAAATCCTATATTACTGGGTAGAAGTTTGCAGCCAAACAATTACAGTGCGGCCTAATATATGTCATCTTGTAATTTATGTTTATTCTGCTGAAGGAGAGCCTTTTAGATCAATAAAAAGTATCCTAGTGAAGCATTCTGTACAAGATCTATTTTCCAAACCATACTTGTTATTATTAATACTGAATTAGCAATATTAGATAACACCTTTCCTATGAATATTAAGCTTTAGGAAATCATCTCCATCTTTATTGACAGAATTGTTAAAATGGATTGATTTTCTGTGAAAATGACATCTCTTTAAAAGGGCTTATGTCTGCATTGAGCATTTCCCAAGAGTTCTTAGGGATATTCTGATGTGAGCATGGATTGACTTGTATCAACCAAAGTTGTCATTAGAGACTGGATGTAAGGTTAATAACCTGAAACAAGAACAGTTTGGTAAATGGCAATGAGTTAAACTTCTTATTCATTCTTGAAAATCAAGAAAAAGACCTGAAAACAAAAATGGTTAAGTCTAAGGTTATCCCATGCCAAACATGCATTTGTCAGAAGAGGAAAGGAAAAGGAGGGGGAAATCATGGGTTCAAATGCCTACAAACAAATCCAATGAGAGTAAATTGATAAGGAAGGAATTGGCAAATTCAACATAAGGATTAGAACAAGATGTATGAAAGAAGATTAGGAAAGAAAGTGATGAAACAGGCAAACATCTTAATCCATTGCAACCCCTTTCAACATTAAGGTTCACAGTCGATTTCAAGGCACTTCCTCTCATATGACATGGTGGAAAAGCTTGAACTTGGTGCTCCTACAGTACCAAGGAACGTGTACATTGCAGAGTCACTGCCAGATAAGCATAAATGGCAACCTATGTGTTGTTGTTTATAACTAGGTAAGAAGGGTTCGGATTGCCTTAAGGCAACATCCGAACCCATATAGGACTGGGTCCTATCCTAGAAAGGGTAACGTGCCCCCAAGACAGGACCAGCCCCATTTCTACACGCCACAATTAAATCAAATTGGCGCCAAAATCCATTAAGGCCGACTTAGGAGTTATATGGGTTAAGAGCTCATATAAATAAAGATCAAATGCAAACTCAAATAAATCAATCAATCCTCATGCAATCAGCAAAATAGCTCTGCAATTAAAGGTGTGAAATATAGAAGAGGACTGTGCAAAATATAGAAGAGGAATGTGCGTGTTAGTTCAAGAAGATAGAAGGCATTTGGTATTCCTTGATGCAGACTTGGTGTAATTGGAAGGGGCAGATCTGATATGTTGAAAGGGAGCAGATCTGAAGAGTCAAGCTAAGTATTGTATTGATACAATTAAGATTAAATACATAATCTGACCTGTGGGTGGCTTTAGTGCTGGGTTTTTCCTCCTTGGAGGTTTTCCCAGGGTATTTGTGTTGGTCTCTTGCTCTCTTGTTTTCATTCTTGCATTTACTTGATTATGGTTTACTTAATGTTAGCAAATAATTAAATGCTCCAAAGCTGATTACTGAACTAGGTCACAAATTTAACATGTGTACCATTGTGCCATATTGAATAACTAATGCAATCTGTCTATAGGAGAATCATTTTCTGCTTTCCAACCCTTGTGGTAGAAAATTCTGGAGCTGATGACAAACATGAAGGATGCAATGCCTCTAGATAGATTTGATGAACAAAGATTCATCAATCTCAATAGCAATGTAGTTTGGTAAATTGAGAAAGCTTCTCCTAATCAACACAATCTTCTCAAAAGATTATAATGTTTTTCAAACTCAAAATGCATAATAGTGATAATATCAGGAGGCATAATAGGCATGTTCATAGAAAATGCACACCATTTACTCTGAACAACTTCTTAAGAATAGAAACCTGCAGAAGTGGGGCCAACCACCCCCAAAAGATACTGTAACAACTACAAACAAAAGGTATCACATGGAACATGTGACAATGCTAATAACAAGATAGAGAAATGAAGTTGGTACACAACAAAAGTAAAGGTAGTCTTGTGGCAGGACAAAAAAAACCCAGTTTAAACTTTTTGTCTCCAAATTATTTCGGCATCCATACGACAAAACTTTGTAATATTCAGAAAAGATGTCATGCATTTTTGTCTCTGAGATGATGGCAATGCATCTGCTGGCAAACAAGTTACAACCATGGTTCAAACCTCAATAAACTGATCAAATGAGAAATAAGGAAAGTTTGAGTAATAAAACTAACCAGCAACTTGTTGCTGCTATATTTATACAAAATATTATAAAGATCCCAGCAAGCAGACGCCAACCACAGCAGATTGACATAATTTTTTAAACAAAAATGCAATATAAAATCAACTCACCAAGGCCTGTAAGTGTAATGCATACCACTGGCGCTTCTGAGTTGTTAATAATTCTGGATTAAATGATGACTGCCAATCAGATTCCCGGGAATGCAAGCCCCATTTCCAAACTTTCTGCAACTGTCGCTTCCATTTCTGCAAATTATGGTTATGTTGTTGCTTTGCAGAAACAACTATTGAAGGACTAGGTCGGACACTTTGTGCTGCTACCATTGCAGCTCTAGCTACCTCTTCAGTAGTCTGAGTCAGTATTGAACCTAAAGTCTGATCCATTCCTGCATCTGACTCTTCCATTATAATATCATCTATCATGTATCTGTCCCTACCTCTTCCTGCTCCTAGATGGAATTTTAACTTAGAATTCCAATATCTTCTGAGAAAATAAAATGCAGAAGAAATTAGCCTTAACTGGAAAGCTGCTAGCCAGTCTGTACTGTATCACCATGCATAAATTCTAGCAAATTCTCTAAAATTATCAAAGCTACACAATTCGTCCAGGCCATCCAGGTACAGTGAACTTCTCCCTTTATTCTTGCCCTGTTAATTTTGGTAAATGAAAATGTTTTCTGGCCACCTCTAGATTGAAGCTTCAAAGAAGTAAACCTGACCACTACAACTTAGAAGTTACAACCAAGGGTAAGCATTCCCATTTATCTATCCAAAAATATGAGATACAGCTATTGCTATATACCGTTTAAAGAATTAACCATACTTTGCACCCAAAAACGAGACACTTATTGTGATCCCCAATTTAAGGAATTTAAAGCATTTTGCACCCAAAAACAAGCTCCAGTTTTCATAAATGGAATTTAGAGTTTCTGCAATATGTATTTTTTTTGTCCAGTCAACTGCAGTTCCAACAACTGAAATTCAGTGGCACAATCAAATCATTCTCAAATATCCAGAGAAAGTCTCAAACGCAAAATCAGTGAAAAAATCCTCTCCTCTTCCAAATCTATAAGCATTAAATTCTCTGCTCTTCAAAATGACCTTATAAATCAGACTTTTCCACCAAAAAATGCCTGCGAATTCTGCACCTAATATATTAACCAACACCAACACCAAACTTTGTTTCCCTGAAGGTACACCTTGTATAAAAACCTCGACAACTTCTACACTGCTTCTTCATAAAGACTTCAATACATCATCCCTTCTGCCAATTCTGCAGGCCAAAGAAACTCTGTATGCCCCAAAATTCAAAACCAAACATCTCCTTCCCTCCTGCAGCTCATAACCTATCTGTTACCTTGGATTCTGATCTTGAAAGTACACTAGCAACTTCATTCGCTTTAGAACAAAAATCTGCCCTCACGTTTTCCCCTTTGGAACCTTCCAAGCATGAAAATCCTCAACTTTTTACCCATCGTTCAACCTAACCACCACAGTTATAAAAACTAACTTTAACACTGCAACAAACAAACTCCGGCACTAATATTCCCCTAACATACACAAAACGGAAAAAGGAAACCTTAAAAACCAACCGTGATTTAAATCCTGTGTCCTCTGAATTTCATAAAACCGATGAATTCCCGTGCAATACAAAATTCCACTAGCCTCGTATAACAGCCCTGTTATACACACAAAATATGTGCTCTGCATATATCCCTATAAAATTATCTGTCGTGTCTCTTTCTCAAGGCGGTATTGTCTTCGACCAGGTCGCTGGTTCAAGTCCCTAACCAAAAAGATAAAATATAAATTTCAGTCCATCCATCTAGGTTAACTAATTTATTCCCAAAGAATTTTTAACTGACAAGGATCGATACTGAAATATTTAAACAAGATCTTCCATATTTCGTGTATACTTCAAATCTTTCAATACTGAAAAACATAAACGAATCTCTGCTATATATTTATAAGCTTATACTGCAAAAGCAAGTCTTTCTCTGTGTGTACTAAACTATTCTGGAAAATTTAAACAAATCTTTCCTACATATTTGCTTGTCTATGGTTCGAATCTTTCCACAATGAAAACATTCAACAAACATTTCCTATAATTTCTTTGTGCATACTGAACATTTTATAGAAATCCTTCCTCTATGTTTCTTTGCGCAAACAATTTAAACAAATATTGCCTATAAATCTCTCTGTAAATAGTTCAAATCTTCGATTAATAAAAAACTTAAATTAACCTTAGAATAATGAAAAACCTAAATAAATCTTTCAACTCTGGAGAAACTAGACACAACATTCTTATCCATTCTCTGTCTATATATTTCCTTGTATATATCCCAAATCTTTTCCATTCTCTGTCTATATATTTCCTCGTAAATACCTCAAATCTTTCAATCCTGAAAACTATGAACGAATATTCTCTAAATGTTTCTCTGTCTATGCTTCAAATCTTTCCTACATATTTACCTGCGTAGCCAAATTTCAAGAAAAATTTCACATAGCTTTAAATGATTTGCGTCCTAGGATTCCACGCTTCATAAATCCTCCACAAATTGCATGCAAATAATCACTAAACAGAAAGAATCGCACCAGTTTCTGGTGCAATTCAGCTTCCTACAGACGCATTCAGACTGTTTAAAAAGAGCGCAGTTAAAGTGCTTTCTCTGCAGATTCCTTGACCTTCAGGCCATGGATTTAGAGGGTGTAACAAACTTTGACAGTAACACTGATTCGAACTCGTGACCCGTGATGTGCTTAGTCTCGTTGTTATTATTGTTAGTGTTTTTCTTTTTCCTCTCTTGTTTGTTGCGCTGTATGATTGCAACAGAGGCCGAGTTGTACGGCCGCTGCAAATAGGGGCTGAAGCATTTATGGCCTTGAAATAGTATGCAATGCGGGTGCCTAAGGGCTGCTCAAGCTTAGTGAATTTTTAAGCGGTGGGCTCACATGGGGCGGCTGAAAGCTAAGACCTCGTACAGTTGAGATTGGGGTTACTTGATTTTTTCCTGTTTTTTAAACCAAGGTAGATAACTTCCTTAGGTTAGACCCAAAATTTTTGGGATGGGGGAAGATTGGCAAGGCTCGATTGGGAATGTTTTGGGCTGGTGTGGTTTTTAATTTAAATATTATTATTATTAAGTAATAGGTTTGTTTTTTTCCTTATTGAAAAAACAGTAATAAATACAACAAAAAGATACGAAGAGAAATTAGTAGCAGAGTAATAGGTCTTTTTCCTTTTAGATGTTAATTCTTACTCTTATCTTATGTATTTGGTTAATAAGATTGGATAGAGTTGAATGTTTTGGGCTAACCATGTTTTTAATTTAAATATTATTATTAAGTAATAGGTTTTTTTTTTTTCTTATTGAAAAACAGCAATAAATACAACAAAAAGATAAGAAGTGAAATCAGTACTAAGTAATAGGTTTTTTTCTTTTTAGATGTTAAAACTTACTCTATCTTATGTATTTGGATTAATAGGATTGGATAGAGTTGAATGATTTTGAGTCATCGTGTTATATTTTTTTTTTTTATTAAATTAATTTTTAATTTTAAATGGATTGATATGATTGAATACGGGGTCCTTGTATTTTGGTTAATATTTAAATATATTTAAATATATTTATGTTTTAATTAAATTTTTAATAAAAAATTGAATTATATATATATTGGTGTCTTTAGAAGTATGAGGTTCTTGTATTTTGGTTAATATTATAATATATTGAATTGTATTTATGTTTTAATTAAATTTTTAATTAAAAAAATTGAATTATATTAAATTCAATCATACCTCTAGGAAATTTGAACCTTGGCAGATGGTGTAAGCCCTATGCATGTTTCAGTGCACCATATGTGAATATTGTGCTTGGGTGGGTGCACGTGTCTCATGTATTTAATGTGAAATCATAGTTTAGATATATTTTTTCAAAAATTAAAACATTACTTGAGAATTATTCTACACAATGGTATATTAAACCTTAAAAGCATACTAACATGTTCCACATAAATTTTTAATTATGTGAGAGACAAACAACCTCATGTGAGTTGGGTTGTATAAGTTAAATTAGAAGGAAATCAAATTCTAGTCTATTTCAATAAGATAAGAGGGATTTCCACATGCAAAAAGTTCCTTGGAATTGGAAGAAAAAGAGGTGGCATGCATTGAATGCTATTCTATTAAAAGGAGTCACATAAGTTAAATGCGGAGGAAGTCAAACTCCATTGGTATAAGGTAAGAATGATTTTCATGTATAAAATACTTTTTTTAAGTGGAAAAATAAAAAGATCTTATGCTTTAAACATTCATTTTCAAGAAAACAAAAATAGAGAATTTTTTTTCATGCATATAGTATGACACAGTAAAAAAAAAATTGAATTGAATCACTACATTCTTACCCTTCAAATACATAAATATGTACTAAGAGTTAAACATGCTTTTAGAGTGAGAAGAAAATGAAGATTAGTATTGTCATAAAATCAAAATTAAAGAGTGATTTGGTCTAAAATGGTCAATTTTCATAGGCTCTAAATCTATTAAGATCAAAGTCACCCCTCTCCCTCACCTCTACCAAAAATCAAACTAAATTACAAATTCAAATTTTTAAAACAATAAATTATTGTCTCACCTAACAACAATTCCAAAATCTATGTTCAATTAATTGTAAAAAAATATTTTTATATTAATATTAGGTTAAAGATGGAAAAATAACTCAGTTAATTACTTAAAGTCACTACAAAGATACAAACTACTACTAGTGAAAGTAACAAACTACCACTTGATCTTTTTCAATAAACAACTTTAAAAAAAAAACACTAATAAATGTCAAAATTGATTATTTTATTCATTTATATCATTTTACTTGCTATAAACTTCCTCTCAACATAATACAACTAAAATAAAATAAACATTACAACACAGCATACCATACCAAGAGAATAAACAACAAAACATTCATCACAAATTCAAAACACAGACAATTTTATAAAACCATTCAAAACTTGAAGTCAAATCTTTTGCAAGTTTTGAAAGTTGTGACCATAGCTCTCTCCATGTTAAGCCCCAAATTATTTTAAAAGGTTTTATGTTTTTTTTTACCATTGAATAATGAAGATTCACTATTTTAAAATTTTACAATTTGTATAGTTTGACTATAGGCCACGATCTCTCTATGATGTCCATTTCCATGCGAGAGGGGATAAAATTATATATTCAATGATGCTTTCTCATGCATACTCAATTCCCAATGAAAATGTGGATAAAATATCATCAATCTGAAAATAGTGGGGTTTGACTATAGTATTTAATTTTATAATCATTTACACTCCAAAAAAATATTGTTTAAAAAAGGCCAAGGTGATATAAGTTTGAATATTTAATATGTGGATAGGACCAAAGTGATCCCTAAGCTTAGACCAAGGGAAAAAGTATGTCCCTCTTTGCACTCACAAAGGTGGAGTGATGTGTTTTATGTGGTTGGACACTTACATTGGTCTTCTAAGGATGTTGATCTTATACTCTATGTAAGGTTGGTATCACCTACCGAGGCATCCTATGAAGTCATACCCTTAGAGACTTACAAATGCATACAAACAAAAGTGTCACAATTGTTAATTTGTGCTTAAAGAGATATTGCATGATCTTGTAAAAAAAAGTTACAATATAATGATTGGAGATACTTCTACTCAAAGGAGGTTTCCACTAAGGCAGATTATATTGTGAGATTATATGAAGAAGACAACGTGATTTGGTGTTAAATTATTAAAAAAATAATTATTGAAGAGTTCTATTATATATATTTTACATTTTAATTAATTTAGATTTATTTAATAAGATTTATATGAGAATAAATTAAATTTAAAGCAAAATTATAGTTGATACATTTAAATGTATTAATATAACGAAAAAATATATCAAAACGAGTAAAATAAAATATGGTTGAGTTATAAAAGATGTGATGTTTTAATATTTGTTTGTACACTCTTTATGTATGAAGAAAAGAAAAAGAGATATTGAAAAAAAAAATAGAGAAAACAGGAAGTGGAATTTTGTTTTGGTTTTTCCTTGATTTGGAATGCTACTTAAAACTAAAACTATTCAAAGCTGATGAATGAAATTTGAAACTTGTATATATGAGGTTTTCGATTAGGAATGTCAATCAAAATTTATATGAGATAATGAGCATTTTTTTATTTAAAGCATACTCAAACTAATTAGGGTTGTAAGAATCATCCATATGAAATTTTCCTATACAATACTTAAATGTGATTTATTTGTTATTTTATTTTAAGTAATATGATTTTTTTTTATCGATTAATGGTTCCTTCTTTCACTTTTGACTGGAGCTTTTGAACCAGTGAGGTCACATTTGGGGGACCCCATCCCCATGGTTACATTTTTTGTCGAGGCATTAACGGCTCCTAGATTTGGCTCATGCAGACATCTAAGTTATCTAATTCTTATCACTTCATATGTCGCCATGCCCATGCAAACATCTCCTTATCTCTCCACAGCACTCGGGCCTCCTTATCTCTCCATCCTCTTGATCCGCCAAATGACCGCACCTCGCACCATGGGCCTGTAATATTTTTGAAGGGTATTAACACCCCTAACGATGTCCTTGCTCTCAATCCACGGGCCATCCACGTCCAATCTGTTTGGGCAGTTGCTAGAGAAGTCGGCAGGGGTGTTAGGCCCAATATGGAAAGCTAATGTACTGAGAGGGGAGGGGTGAATCAGTACTTCAAAACTTTTCTTCAATAATAACTTTACTGTTATGCATAAACCGAATAGTGCAGTAACATAATATAAAGCTAAAACAAATAGATAATAATCATACATGATTCACTCCATAACACATATATTTTGGTTACGCAGAAACTCTTGGTTAGAGAGAAAAACTGTGGTGGGGATGGCACCCACAACTTCACTACTGCAATAATAAAGAGTGCTCGATTAGAGCTACATGTTTAGCTATTTCTAATAGCTTACCCTATTAGGAGTAACAAGATCTGTTAGATCTACCTTGCTAAAGGATTTTACAACACTTAAACTAAATGTTGCACCTGGTTAGAGGCTTTACAATTTATAGACTTGTTTAGAGTCTTTTATGCTGTTAAAGGTTTCTCTTACAACTTCAAAATATTACAATAAAATCACTACAAATATCTGCAACTTCACATATGGAATGTTATAGCAGATTCTATGTGCTCAGAATAGATTACCTTGCTTATAGCATACCTTGGTATCCCATATAGTAACTCGGTAAACCCTTTTGTTTACTCTGTTCTTCGATTGTTCTCTGAAAACCTTCTCGGTGACCTCTGTGTCTCTGTAACAGTCTTCTTACACTCATGCACACACCTTTTTAATTCTTAACTAATGCTGTATAAATAGATCTCTTATGTCGGTGATCCATTCATTGCTTCGATCTTACAAACATGTTTTGTCGAATGAATAACCATGCAAAATATTTCATTGGTTAGATGACCTCAAAATCATACACAATCTTTAAGTGCAATTTCCAATGTGATAACGGTTCTATGTGCCTCGATCTTGTAACACGTTTTCATATGTATGTCCAGGTTCAATGAATCTGGTAACACGTTTCACTTGGTGTATAACAACTCGGTGTGTCATCTTTGCTGCTCGGTAGACATAGAATGATACTCGGTAGACAGCTCGGTGTAAACTACGTTTTGAGACTAATTTCTTCAATAACCGACTGGACTGTGCATACCGACTGAATATCTCGGTAGAGATAACCGACTAGAGTATATAGAATAACTTTGACATAAAACTAATGGCAACTTGATAAGTAGTAACAAGGGGGACCACATACACCAACCACCATGAACCGGGAAGACATTAACACCTCAATCGGATCACAAATTGCAAGCTCCATGCAAGGCGGCATACCAACTAACTGGCTGAGGGGTTCAAGCAAAGGCTTGAACACAAGACCTCTTAAACAAGAGGCTCACAACATACCACTGTGGTGCGGGGTCAACCCCTTAAGTAATATGATTTTCTTATTATTTTACTTTAAGTGATATGATTTTTTTGTTATTTTATATTAAGTAATAGAAATGCACTTAAAGGTTTGGATATGCACTATTTCAAAATATTTTGCAGTTAATTTGATTTGAGTATGCACAATAGGTGAATATAATGAACCCTCTTATTTATAAATCATATGAGAGTTTGGACTTTTCTAGATTGAGAACATCCAAACCAATAACAGGTTATAAATATTCATTTGGAAGAGAATTTTTTATGCAATCATTAAATGTGATCTTATATGTGCATGCATGAAGACATTTCATAATGAGCATAAAAAATTAATGGGAAATGACATGAATATAAACATTTAACCATTTGATTATTTAAGTTTACCTTTTAAGTATTAGGTAATGATTTTTATCAAGTATTGGATATCTTTTTAAATTAAATTATTTAAATGTTAGTCTGCAACTACTTAATAAACGTCTTTATTTTATTATATAATGTTGTGAGGGAATAAAATCTCTTTTATATAAATATAGTCTAATTTAATAGATATATACAGTTGAACATAATTAACCTAAATTTAATTAAAGACATCAAAATTGATAATTGAGATGTTTTTAAAATGAAATACAGAGTATAAATCTACTTAGCTCTCAAATTGATGTTGGAATATGGATGTTAAATAATTGAAAAGTCTGCAAGCTAGGGGTTTGGCTTGATTGGCAAGAGATTTTTGTGGTAGGCATAAGGTCATGAGGTCTAGTCTCCTCCTAGCCCATGTGGTACCAAAGGGTGTGTCATGTCAGTGTCACCAATCATGTTAAAAACTTTACCTCATGCAATATAGTTTATCGAGGGGGCTATCCAATTTCTGCAGTCTAAGAAAAAATATTTTAAAAGTCAAATTTTCATCATACATAAACTAATTTCATTGATGTGTTAATTGTCTTGAAACTTGCATAAAATAAAATAAAATAAAAAATCTATCAATCTCGAGTGGTTCAATATTGATTTTGAGTAGGGTGGAAACAAACCCTAGAAATATTTATATCTAGATAAATGCAGTCCTCAACAATCTATTCATTTATGATCCATGTCGTTCAACAATGTGTAAGGACTAGTGATATTTAAGAATACCTTAGAGGTCTCACTATATTGTAAGGTTCAAGTTCTCACAATCAATCCCCATGATAAATCAACTTCACAACCTTAGACAATGGTTGGAGATAACAAACTTAAGTGTGTAATGGCATATATGTTGGTTTTGATCCAAGTGTTTTCTTTTTAGTACTCCAAATTCAAATTTTATTATGGTAATAGCATTACTATTTATATTAATATTAATATTAATATAGGAACATTATTTATATTATACACCCCATCTAATTGATTGCATATAAATTTTGCAAGGAATTAGAGGAGAGAAAAAATAAGGCATGCGAAGTAAATTTAATATAAGAAGACAAGCATTTAACTATTAGGAAAATGGTATCTCAACCTTGCAATTATAAAATCTTGTTGTTAATTATTGACCATGGGGTTTTGCAAGCGGATTATCCCCCTTATAGAATTTAAGGGGGATGGATCCCTAGTGAGGGGTCAAGGGATTACACATCTTGATGGGAATTTAGGAGAAACACCCCCAAAAGTCACATTTTATGTATATGAAATATCATTTTAAATTTGGACCATTCATCATTAGGATGCAAATATGATAGTAGAGATGATGTTGGCTTTGTTTTCCCTAGAATGTAACCCTATTTTATGAGTTATTTGTATTGAATATAAGTATTGTGATGTATCTGAGAGTATAATCTTGTAAAAGCTTGTTTTGCAAGTACATTGTAATCTTGTGATTTCTAAATAATATATTGGGCAACTTTTAGAGTATGGGTTTTTTTTTTCCCAAAAGGGTTTTTCCTTTGTAAATCACTATGGTTTATGGTATGAATGGTATTTATTTTTATAACTGTTGCAAAGACCTAAAAATATTTCACATATGCCTCCTCTCAAAAATAGTGTAGGAGGTTGTTTCACTGCCTTATATGTATTACATTAAAGGCACAATAAATATCATAAAGAATTTTGTGATGAGCAAGTGAGACACACCAAATGGTAATCATCAAGGTCATATAGTTTAGAGATGACAATCAAGGTATATAAATTTCTCCCTAGCATAAGCAAATGAAAAAAGACAAGGCAACATTAGAGGTGTAATGTATGTGGATATGGAGAAGGCTTGGTGTCCACAATATGACACTTAGATACATCATAAGGATGAAAACAAAATATGATGGTGAAAGCGTGATTCCCTCAATGTGAAAATATAGCTTTATTAAACAAACGATATGAAAAGCATGATATTCAAGTGTTTAAAGATAGCTCCAAAAGCATGGCAAGGAACTAAAATTACAATGCAACAAGGGGAAGGCATAATACCCCCAATATATAAGGTACCTATAAGAACATGACATGACAATGGAGGTACATGTGGTGATAATGCAAGATATTAATAATGCATATAAGATCAAAACTAAAATGAGATAAAAGTTGATATGACTCATAACCATCACATAGGCATCATAAGCATGCAATCTAAGCATGGTAAGGACCATAAGGTATGAAACATATAAAAACAAGTATATAAACTTGATAAGCATGAGCAAAGAACTTGATATAGTCATAAGAAAACATAAAGGTAGGACAAATGGTGTAGGCGATAAATAAAAGTGGTAAATGTGGGAATAACAAGAGTAAAGTAGGAAATGCAAGGGAGTGCTAATAGGAAAAGAAGGTGTAAACAAGTGTAATGACAAGTAAGAAAAATGTAAAAATGCATCTTGAGCAAGGGAAAAACAATGTGAAGCATACTATAGAAAGTAAGAGTGAGGATTTAAAATAAGGTATAATAAATAAAGACTCCAAAGTGAAAGGAAAAAAGAAAGAGACAAAGAGAAATGTAAAATATAGGCATGTAAGAATATAGTGTTGTTCATGAATCTTCAAACAAATGTAGGAGGAAAATCATCATCTTCCAATTGATCATACTTGTAGTGCCCCTCCCTTGATCAGACTCTGTGTAACTTAGTTTGACTCTGGTTGTTTTCTTTGGTGGTTTATTGACTAGATGATACTCTCTTGTGCAATGGCTTTTATCATGTTGCTTATGCATTTTATCTTAAAGGATGGTTAGATGTTATACTATATGTGTATACTGATCTTGGACCGACATATCTTCCTTATGTATGAGATATTTATGTGTTCATCTTCTTGTATGGGTATGAGTTTGTATGGGGTGTGAGGGGATGATCTTTCGTTACCCACTTCAGAGGGACACAGACTGTCACGACTCTCCTCTACTGATGTTCATGTATATGTTAGATGCATGTATGTATGTTTTCTCTGTGATGCAAGATTGTAGGTACCGAGCATCGACTCCAACTGAATCTTCAGATCTAAGCGTGCTCTAAAACCCAATGGTAAAGTGGAAAAAGGGAGATATCAGTCAAACCCCGTTGTACCATCATTCCTACAAAACAAGAGCTATGTTAGGTGGCCTTGTTTTGTTGGTCTATGGTTGTACAATCCTGTCCAGTTGTCTTTGTGTTTCACAGTTTCTTATTCCAGGGTATTGTTGTGTGGTTAATGTGTTAAGAAGAAAATTAATATCAATTCTTTAGATAGATTAATGAATGAAAAACCATTGCAATATTTTAAAATTGTTGAGTTAGATAATTTAAGTATTTAACTACATAAATTTCTTGTAGGGGAATTAATAATAATATCTAATTATTTTTTTAGAGAGTAATTAAATTAATAAATTAAAGTAAAATTTTATAACACTGTATTAATAAATTATGGGATTCATAGATTTAAGTTACCTTAATATTTGAAAAAAAAAGATTATGTTTATTTGACTTTTGATTATTTATTTGGTTATTTTAAAGGAGATTATATT